>NC_133335.1:672796-673981 GCF_042186555.1 Aquarana catesbeiana | reverse complement strand
CCCACGCGCAATCCATCCCACACCATCCATCCATCCATCCATCCCCACCATCCATCCCATCCATCCATCCAATCCCATCCATCCCATCCCATCCCACACCATCCATCCAACCAATCCCATCCATCCATCCATCCCATCCCCATCCATCCATCCCATCCATCCATCCCATCCATCCCATCCAACCATCCATCCATCCATCCATCCACCCCCACCCACCCAACCCACCAACCCACCATCCAACCATCCCACCAACCATCCCATCCCTCCATCCAACCCACCATCCACCAACACACCCACCCATCCACCCATCCCACCCATCCATCCCAACCATCCACCATCCATCCATCCCATCCATCCATCCCATCCATCCATCCATCATCCCATCCACATCCCACCCATCCCATCCATCCATCCTCCATCCCAACCATCCATCCATCCATCCCATCCATCCATCCCATCCATCCACCATCCCATCCAACCATCCATCCAACCATCCATCCATCATCCCAACCATCCATCCATCCATCCACCAACCATCCATCCCAACCATCCATCCCATCCATCCATCCATCCCATCCACCCATCCATCCATCCCATCCCACCATCCATCCCAACCCATCCATCCAACCATCCCATCCATCCATCCCATCCATCCATCCATCCCATCCATCCATCCACCATCCATCCATCCATCCCATCCATCCCATCCATCCCACCATCCATCCAACCATCCCATCCATCCCATCCATCCCATCCATCCATCCCATCCATCCATCCCAACCATCCCATCCCAACCATCCATCCCTTCCCACCATCCCCAACCCACCATCCATCCATCCCTCCATCCATCCACCATCCCATCCATCCATCCATCCATCCCATCCATCCCATCCATCCCATCCATCCATCCCATCCATCCATCCATCCCATCCATCCATCCATCCATCCATCCATCCATCCATCCATCCCAACCATCCATCCATCCATCCCATCCATCCATCCCATCCCATCCATCCATCCATCCATCCCATCCATCCCATCCATCCATCCATCCATCCATCCATCCATCCATCCACCCATCCATCCAACCATCCATCCATCCATCCCACCCATCCATCCATCCATCCCATCCATCCATCCATCCATCCATCCATCCATCCATCCCATCCATCCATCCATCCATCC
>NC_133335.1:547796-667796 GCF_042186555.1 Aquarana catesbeiana | reverse complement strand
GGACCCGGAGCCGTCGCCCAGCCGACTACAGCAGCCGCACATTGCCAACGGCCAGCCAGCAGCGCAACCCGGGCCGACTCCGAGCTGCCCGCCTGCCCCTGACTGAGTCCTGACTGAGCCGCCTCCTCGTCCGAGTCCTCCCTCCGGCTCCCTCCCGCCCACGAGGTCCGCCCGCCAGAGTACGTCCTGAAAGGTTAGTGTAACTTCCACAGTCAGTGAGCAATGCATGCACACAGCACACTCCCTCTCTCAAATCTGCTGCTGTCCCCAGAGACCCCCACCACCCCCCTCAGTTCTGCTGCTGTCCCCAGACCCCCACCCCCCTCAGTTCTGCTGCTGTGTCCCCCACACAGCCACACTCCCACTCAGTTCTGCTGCTGTCCCCCACCCCCCTCAGATCTGCTGCTGTCCCCCACTCCCCCTCAGTTCTGCTGCTCTCCCCCTCCATCTTTCCTCCATGTCCCCCTCCATTCTGCTGCTGTCCCCCTCCGTTCTTCCTCTGTGTTCCCCTCCGTTCTTCCTCTGTGTCCCCCTCCGATCTTCCTCTGTGTCCCCCTCCATTCTTCTTCTGTGTCCCCCTCCATTCTTCTTCTGTGTCCCCCTCCATTCTTCTTCTGTGTCCCCCTCCATTCTTCTTCTGTGTCCCCCTCCATTCTTCTTCTGTGTCCCCCTCCGTTCTTCCTCCGTGTCCCCCTCCATTCTGCTGCTGTCCCCCTCCGTTCTTCCTCCGTGTCCCCCTCTGTTCTTCCTCCGTGTCCCCCTCTGTTCTTCCTCCGTGTCCCCCTTCATTCTGCTGCTGTCCCCCTCCATTCTTCCTCCATGTCCCCCTCCGTCCTGCTGTCCCCCTCCGTTCTTCCTCTGTGTCCCCCTCCGTTCTTCCTCTGTGTCCCCCTCCATTCTTCTTCTGTGTCCCCCTCCTTTCTTCCTCTGTGTCCCCCTCCGTTCTTCCTCTGTGTCCCCCTCCATTCTTCTTCTGTGTCCCCCTCCTTTCTTCCTCTGTGTCCCCCTCCGTTCTTCCTCTGTGTCCCCCTCCGTTCTTCTTCTGTGTCCTCCTCCATTCTTCCTCTGTGTCCCCCTCCGTTCTTCCTCTGTGTCCCCCTCCGTTCTTCCTCTGTGTCCCCCTCCATTCTTCCTCCGTGTCCCCCTCGGTTCTGCTGCTGTCCCCCTCCGTTCTTCCTCCGTGTCCCCCTCCATTCTGCTGCTGTCCCCCTCCGTCCTGCTGTCCCCCTCCGTTCTTCCTCTGTGTCCCCCTCCATTCTTCTTCTGTGTCCCCCTCCATTCTTCCTCCGTGTCCCCCTCGGTTCTGCTGCTGTCCCCCTCCGTTCTTCCTCCGTGTCCCCCTCCATTCTGCTGCTGTCCCCCCTCCGTCCTGCTGTCCCCCTCCGTTCTTGCTCTGTGTCCCCCTCCGTTCTTCCTCTGTGTCCCCCTACGTTCTTCCTCTGTGTCTCAAAAACCATCCTTTTTGGGCGGCGCGGGGGGGGGGGGTTGTCCCTCAATGGCAGTTTGGAAATGTGGTCACCCTACATTGAGGACTACCTGGCTGAATTCTGAAAACATGGCATCGTTTAAGAGGTGGCCCAGAACCTGCTGCACGCTCCTCAGAGGAGGACCAGGATGTGTACCACCTAATGGGACCACATAGAGATGACTATGACAGGTTTACAGCAGCAATCCATCCTGGAGATGATGTGGATTCAGATTGGGAAGGGGGCATAGACCTGGGGGGCTCAGGGGGAGTAAGCATTGAAAGGTGCCTTTTCCCAGGTCTATGACCATTGTGGTCTATATTGTCCAGGCCTGGAACAGGGGGGATGGGGATATGCAGAGAGTCAGCCTGGAGAGGGTTAATAAAACAGGGCAAGTACTTCCCTCTCAGGCCTACTTATTAGACACCCGGTCAGAGAGGCCGGTCAGAGAGGCCGAGAGGAATGGCTGCTTTGTGATCAGAGCTGAGAGGAGTTGGAAGGACCTCTGTTGTCTCTCTTGAACCCTCTGGGTGACCGTCCCTGACCTGGGACTTTACTATGTGATAGGCTGTGGCTGGGACACTGAGCATTATGACAAATGTCTTCTACTGATAAGAAGAGTTTTGTGTTGTTTGAACTGCTCTTGAGGACAAAGTCTGTCATTTTTCTGTTGCTTTTTGCTGAATAAAGCTTTTTTAAGTCGACTAAACTGTCTCACCGCTGGCTGTTCACCCCTCGGATCCTGACAGTCCATAAAGACATGGATGAGCGAGTTTTGGGGTGGAGGAACTTGACTGGCCTGCACAGAGTCCTGACCTCAACCCCATAGAACACCTTTAGGATGAATTAGAGTGGAGACTGCGAGCCAGGCCTTCTCATCCAACATCAGTGCCTGACCTCACAATCGCTCTTCTGGAAGAATGGTCAAACATTCCCATAGACACCCTCCTAAACCTTGTGGACGGCCTTCCCAGAAGAGGTGAAGCTGTTATAGCTGCAAAGGGCGGAGCCAACTCAATATTGAACCCTCCGGACTAAGACTGGGATGTCATTAAAGGTCATGTGTGTGTAAAGGCAGGCGTCCCAATACTTTTGGTAATCTAGTGTACTTTTCTCTTTGTATATTATTATTTTATTTTTTATTTAATTTTATTTGGTTGAAATGCAGTTTTTCTTTTGACCACTAGGGGTTGCTTTTGGTAAACATTTGGTTGTGACCCCGTATGGGATAATTTGGCACTTCCTGTTGTCCAGATCTGCGCTGTACTAGTTGGATGTCATTTCCTGTTGTCTGGAATCCAATTATGATGGATGTATAAAGCCGATTAGGAGGTGTTTAGTTTAGAAGTGTATGGCCGAGCATCTTGTCCCCAATCCAGGGTTTTGCGGGAGTCCGGGGCAGGGTTTTGCGGGGGACCGGGCAGGGTTTAGCAGGGGTTGGGCAGGTTTTGCAGGAGGCCAGGGCAGAGGTTTGCGGGAGTCCGAGCAGGGATTTGCGGGAAAAAAAATGTTTTAAAAACGGCCGTTTTTCGGGAGCAGTGATTTTAATAATGCTTAAAGTGAAACAATAAAAGTGAAATATTCCTTTAAATTTTGTACCTGGGGGGTGTCTATAGTATGCCTGTAAAGGGGCGCGTGTTTCCCGTGTTTAGAACAGTGCGAGAGCAAAATGACATTTCAAAAGGAATAAAAGTCATTTAAAACTGCTTTCGGCTTCAATGTAATGTTGACCCCCCCCCCCAGTCCATTAACAGGCCCTTTGGGTCTTGTATGGATATTAAAAAAAAGGCGTGGGGCCCCCCGGCCCTATATACTCTAAACAGCAGTATACAGGCGGTCCCCGGGTTACAAACAAGACAGGGACTGGAGGTTTGTTCTTAAGTAGAATCTGTTTGTAATTTGGAACAGGTACATTTTGTAAGTGTAGCTCCAGCCAAAAAATCTATTTTAAGCTTTTTGGAAAACATAGGGAAGGGTTATCACCCCTGTGACATTTGTTTTGCTGTCTGTGCTCCTCTTCAGAAGATTTCACCTCACTTTCTGTCCCAATGGCAATTGGATTTAGAAAATTTGGGGTTTTTTGTGAAACAAGGATTGGTGATAAAGCATCAGTGGAAAGGAGAAATGTTTTTCCCATATTAACTTACAGGAGAGAATTTCCCTTCCTAGGGGTAGATTTCATCTCACTTCCTGTTGTCTCCTTCCGTTTGTAAGTAGGAGTCATTTGTAAGTCAGATGTTTGAAAATAGGGGATTGCCTGTATATACTATACGGCCTGCCCTACACACTCTGCGGAAAATTGGGCCTTTGGCGGTGGTGGCACAACACTGTATAGCCTCACAGATACTTTTGTTGAGCGCAGGAACGGGCCCTGCTGTGAAATATTAGATCAAAAATTGTAATTACGCGCCCCTGTTAACAGGGGGCATAAAAATTGGGCCTTAGGCGGTGGTGGTGGAGTCCTGAACCGAAAATATTCCTAGAAGCTATCATCATGAAGATTGAGGAGGAATAGGATAGTCACTCAGCCTAATAGGATAGACACTCAGCATATGCAGTCTTCAAGGGATCCCACATCCATAGAAAAATCAATCGGTTACATCAGCATCAGGTGCTTGGTAGCTGGTGATACAAGACTGATTCATTTTTATGTGAGCCGATCAACAGAGTTTGTGGACAGGCGCACTCTGTGATCTGTTACAAAGCCTCCAGCAGCACTGAATGTGCGTTCAGAAATGCTGGATGCAGGACAGGCCAGTAGCTCAACTGCATATTGAGCAAGCTCTGGCCCGTGGTCCATCCTCAAGACCCAGTAACCCAGTGGATGTTCTGTTGGAAAGGTCCCCAAGTCTGATCTTACCCCTAGATATTCCTGCATAATGTAATTCAGACGCTGGCAATGGTTGCTGGAACTGACCAGACCTGGGCGCTGAGGACTGAAGAATTGTCTGAAGGCATCGATCAGCCGGCCACCTTCTCCACCACTCTTCCTGTGACTGAACGAAGCCTCAGCAACACGTGGTCCAGCAACAGGAAATTGTAACCTCCCAGGGTCTGGAAATGCATTGCACAAACCTTTCTTCAAGGCCTCCTGAAGATGTTTCATCCTCTGCTCCCTCTGTGAAGGCAGGATGAGTTCTGCAACCTTACCCTTGTAACGTGGATCAAGAAGGGTTGCCAGCCAGTAATGATCCCTCTCCTTGATACCACGAATCCTAGGGTCTTTTCACAGGCTTTGCAGAATCAGGGAGGCCATGCAGCGTAAGTTTGCAGAGGCATTCGATCCTGAGTCCTCTGGGTCACTAAGGATCACATGATCCTCAACCACCTCCTCCCAGCCACATACAACTCCATGGGTTTCTGGGGACTGAAAACGATCCCTTGAAGACTGCTGCTGATGCTGAGTGTTATCCTCCACTTCCATGCTAACACAATCCTCCTCCTCCTCCTCTTCTTCCTGTGTGATTGGCGGGCCTGCAGGAATACTAGTATCTGGATAAAGGGGACCTTGAGAGGTAAGGAAGTCCTCCTCTTCCTCCCGCTGTTCTGCCTCAAGTGCCCTGTCCATTATTCCATGAAGCGTGTGCTCCAACAGGAAGACAAGAGGTACAGTGTCACTGATGCATGCACTGTCACTGCTCGCCATCCTTGTGGCCTCCTCAAATGGTGACAGGACAGTGCATGCATCCTTGATCAGTAGCCACTGGCGTGGCGAAAAAAATCCAAGCTCCCCTGACCCTGTCCTGATGCAATACTCACACAGGTACTCATTTATGGCCCTCTGCTGCGTGTTCAGCCACTGCAACATTGCCAATGTTGAGTTCCACTTGGTGGGCATGTCACAACTGAGGCGGTTCTTGGGCAGGTTGCATTCTCTTTGAATGTCAGCCAGCCGAGCACTGGCATTATATGACCAGCGGAAATGACTACAGACTTTCCTGGCCTGCGTCAGGAGATCCTGGAGGTGTGGTGGTGGAACAAGCTCCAACAATACTGCACCTTGTCCTGCATCCTTCCCAGCTGCCAGCAGAGTTACCCAGTGCGCCGTGAAAGAAAGGTAATGCCCCTGTCCATGCCTGCTAGACCATGAGTCAGCGGTAATATGCACCTTACTGCTGACCGCCCTGTCCAACGAGGTCAAGACATTGCCTTCTACATGCTGGTAGAGAGCCGGAATGGCCTTCCTTGAAAAGAAATGGCATTTGGGAACCTGCCACTGAGGTACAGCACATTCCACAAATTCACAAATTCACGAAAGGGGGCAGAGTCTACCAGCTGAAAAGGCAGTAGTTGCAGTGCTAGCAATTTGGCCAAGCTAGCATTCAGACGCTGAGCATGTGGATGGCTGGGACTGAATTTCTTTCGACGGTTTAGCAACTGGGGTAGGGAAATTTGCCTGCTAAAATCCGATGTTGGTGTACCACTAGCAGATTGGCTGCAAGTACTTGGGACACCTATTGCTATACCTTCATTCCTCTCAGTGCAGGTTAATGAGAGAACTGAAGGTAAGTGGGGTTGGAGATCCCAGCTGATGAGGAGTAAGGAGAGGTCCACCTTGTTCTTTGGTGTGGGTCTTTTAAGTGCTGTTACCAACGGATTGCATGGGAGGTCGTCATATGTCTGGTCAAGTATGTGGTGCCCAAGCATTTGCCATGCTTGATACACTTCAGACATATGTTGCAAACAGCAACGGTGCGATCTGCTGCACACGTGTCAAAAAAGGCCCACACCAAAGAACTTTTCAAAATATGTGGGGAGTCAGCAGCACCCTGCACGTGCTTAGCTCTGCGGTGTGATGCAATAGGGTGGCTGCTCTTAAGCTGCCCCCTGGAGGGCATCCTGCCTTGTTGGAGATGTGCCTCCTCCTCCTCCTCCTCTCTTCTATCAGGCACCCAAGTAGAGTCAGTGACCTCATCATCCCCTCCCTCCTCGTCACTGGAGCAAACTTGGCAGTATGCTGCAGCTGGGGGAACATGACTGCCAGTTTCTTGTCGTTCTTGGGCACCCCCTCTCTCTGGGCTCACGTTACTGCCTTCCTCAACCTGGGAACCATCATCAGAGCCTTCAAATCGCTGCGCATCCTCCTGCAGCTTGTACCTGACACTGTGGTCGAATAGTTCGGGGGACTCCTCCGTGCATGATGGTGGGGCTAGGGAAGGAGTGACTGTTGACATGGAGCCGATGGAATAGGCCACTTTGGCAGCTGCATTGGCAGGCAAACTACTCTGAGCCTGGGTGACAGAGAATGAGGAGGATGAGGATGGCTTTGTTATCCACTCTACCAACTCTTCTGCATGTTGTGGCTCAATAAAACGGCCAGGAGCAGGAAAAAAGGACAAGCGTGCCCCACGGCCACGTGCTGATGAGGATGCACCATGTCCATGACCAGCACTGTTCACTGTAGACACAGAGCCTGCTTGCCCTCTTTTATTGGCCTGTGAGCGTCTGCCTCTCCTTGGTGGCCTTCCAGACATGCTGTAAATTTTGTTTAGCAAAACCACACTACACTGTATTGTGTATTGTGTACACCACCAGAAGTGTAATAGCAACTACGGCTGCACTGTATTGTGTACACCACCAGAATTTTAAATACAACTATGGGTATACTGTACTGTGTACACCGCCTGAAGTATATTAGAAAAAGTACACCAGGAACGGCCTGCAGTCAGATATAGCTAATATGGATACAGTGGATATATATATATGATACTGACTGTGTATATACCGTATTTATCGGCGTATAACACGCACCCCAAGTTTAGGAGGGAATTTTAAGGAAAAAACTTTTAGGAGGGAAGTTTAAGGAAAAAAACTTACATTTAAATGCCCATCAAAGCAGCCTTATTAGTGTCCATCTGCAGCCTTGTCAGTGTAGCCTTGTCATTGCAGTATTGGTCCAGATGTCATTTGCAGCCTTCCAGTTTAAAAATGGCGCCGCCGAGATACAGAGCTGAATGTCCTGTGTATCTCGGCGGTTCTCGGCTCCTCTTGCAGTCCCGCCCTATGATAGACATAACACAGGTCCAATGGCAGGACTGGGCGGGACTGTGAGCGGAGCTGAGAGGAGCCGAGAGTCGCAGAGATCATAGCCGAGTGTACTTGGCTAGACTCGGCTCCGCTCACAGTCACGTCCAGTCCCACCATTGGACCTGTGTTATGTCCATCATAGGGCGGGACAGGGCATGACTGTGAGCAGAGCCGAGTCTAGCCAAGTACACTCGGCTATGTGTATCTCGGCGGCTCGCTCCTCCGCTCACAATCAGCGGGGGGAGCGGCGTATAACACGCACCCATGATTTTAAACGGAAAAAAGTGCGTGTTATATGCCGATAAATACTATATATATATTATATAATATATGTGTATATACGTGTGTGTGTGTGTGTGTGTATGTATGTATATATTAAATACACTGCAGCTGAATAACCTGCCAGCTCAATCTAAATGACACTTGTCACGGAACGTCCCACGCTCCGCTTGAGTGCTTCCGTCATATACCACTTCCTCCCAGTCTGGGCTCAGATATCAGATATTCCAACCTCTCCCAAGCATAAAACAAGAAGACACTTGCTTAGTTGCTAACATGGACTATATTTTATTATCACACACGGACACAACAGATAAAATAATTCAGAGACTCCCCCCCCACCCCTAGAAAAGAGGGCGGGTTAAACTGTCCAAAGACAATGGACACACGGGTCAGGTCAAACTTTTCCTCAGTAAACAGTCTTATCAGCAGGGGGCTGCTGGAGGAATCCCCCCTCCCTCTACAGGGACACAAATCCCAAATGATCACAGCAAAGAATCCACAACAGAATGAGACAATATACAATATATACATGACTGAGTCCGATTAGTACAGATCAGATTGGATTTGTAATTCACCTCACAAAGAGAATTGTTCCCTTGAAAATCCAGGGCCCATAATCAAAAGGCAAGAGGCTTGTATTCAGTCCTCTCCAACAGCCTCTGTCCCGGCTAGGTCTGTCACAACACTCTCTCTCTCTCTCTGTCCACACCAACGACACACGACACGGGGCCAACGTGCAGGCAGCCTTATATAGTGTAGGGTGTGGACTTAGTCCACCTGAGCCTTGATTGGCCAAAGGCACCCGGGGAAGCTGGACAAGGAGTTTCCAGAGCTCTCTAAGGTAAGCTTAGTTCCACAAGCCCCCCGCCCAAAGTGACTCCCGTCACACATCTCCCCTTTCAGCAGAAGACTAACACAGAAGGAGACCCCAAACACGTTGATTTTGAGGTTAGTTCATAGTTCCAGTCCCCCAATGCCCTTACCCACACAGTACCCCAAACACATTGTCCCAAACAGAACATTACTCACCCAGCCAACCTCTTCCTCTCTCGTAGAACATACCCGCTGCTGGGGAGTAGTGCAGACTGGACCTTTCCCCTGGAGTTCTTTTAGCCGCTGGAGACAGAAGTTCCATCCACTTTTGCTAGATGAAAATTCCCTGGTGTTTGCGGAGCAAGGCTAACATCCTCCTGTCCCAAAGCCAAACCTTTTTTCTGGCATTGTGTCAGTGGAGACACAAGTCCCATCTACTAAAATAGGAACTTCATCTTCTGTTAGTTGAGGGCAGAGGTCAGCAGCACTCTGCTCTGTTGCCAGATCTTCTGCTGGGTTGCTGTCGGTGGAGACCCCAGTCCCATCCACCGATATCAGCTCAAGCTGCAGTTGAGGTGCTAATTGCATTCTCTTCCTGGAGCTGCTGCAGAGTTGATTCTTGTGGGCCGAGGTCAACAGTGACATGCTCTGAAGCCAGCTCTTCTGCTGAAGGTTCCCCCGGGTTGAAGGTCCTACCACCCTCTGCCAGGACTGTTCTAGAGGCGAGATGAGAGAGCGGACACTGGATGGATCTAATCCCGCCCTATGCCAGGACTGTTCTAGAGGAGGGATGAGAGAGTGGACACTGGATGGATCTCCTCCTGCCCTCTGCCAGGACTGTTCTAGAGGAGAGATGAGAGAGCGGACACTGGATGGATCTCCTCCCTCCCTCTGCCAGGACTGTTCTAAAGGAGAGATGAGAGAGTGGACACTGGATGGATCTCCTCCCTCCCTCTGCCAGGATTGTTCTAAAGGAGAGATGAGAGAGTGGACACTGGATGGATCTCCTCCCGCCTTCTGCTAGGACTGTTCTAGAGGAGAGATGAGAGAGTGGACACTGGATGGATCTCCTCCCTCCCTCTGCCAGGACTGTTCTAGAGGAGAGATGAGAGAGCGGACACTGGATGGATCTCCTACCGCCCTCTGTCAGGACTGTTTTAGAGGCAAGATGAGAGAGCGGACACTGGATGGATCTCCTCCCTCCCTCTGCCAGGACTGTTCTAAAGGAGAGATGAGAGAGTGGACACTGGATGGATCTCCTCCCGCCTTCTGCCAGGACTGTTCTAGAGGAGAGATGAGAGAGCGGACACTGGATGGATCTCCTCCCGCCCTCTGCCAGGACTGTTCTAGAGGAGAGATGAGAGAGCGGGCACTGGATGGATCTCCTACCGCCCTCTGCCAGGACTGTTCTAGAGGCGAGATGAGAGAGCGGACACTGGATGGATCTCCTCCCTCCCTCTGCCAGGACTGTTCTAGAGGAGAGATGAGAGAGCGGACACTGGATGGATCTCCTACTGCCCTCTGCCAGGACTGTTCTAGAGTAGGGATGAGCCGAACACCCCCCTGTTCGGTTCGCACCAGAACATGCGAACAGGAAAAAAGTTCGTTCGAACATGCGAACACCGTTAAAGTCTATGGGACACGAACATGAATAAACAAAAGTGCTAATTTTAAAGGCTTATATGCAAGTTATTGTCATAAAAAGTGTTTGGGGACCTGGGTCCTGCCCCAGGGGACATGGATCAATGCAAAAAAAAGTTTTAAAAACGGCCGTTTTTTCAGGAGCAGTGATTTTAATAATGCTTAAAGTCAAACAATAAAAGTGTAATATCCCTTTAAATTTCGTACCTGGGGGGTGTCTATAGTATGCCTGTAAAGGGGCGCATGTTTCCTGTGTTTAGAACAGTCTGACAGCAAAATGACATTTTGAAGGAAAAAACTTATTTAAAACTACCCGCGGCTATTGCATTGCCGACAATACAAATAGAAGTTCATTGATAAAAACGGCATGGGAATTCCCCAAAGGGGAACCCCAAACCAAAATTTAAAAAAAAAAATGATGTGGGAGTCCCCCTAAATTCCATACCAGGCCCTTCAGGTCTGGTATGGATATTAAGGGGAACCCCGGCCAAAATTAAAAAAAAAAATGACGTGGGGTTCCCCCTAAATTCCATACCAGACCCTTCAGGTCTGGTATGGATTTTAAGGGGAACCCCGCGCCAAAAAAAAAAAAAAACGGCGTGGGGTCCCCCCAAAAATCCATACCAGACCCTTATCCGAGCACGCAACCTGGCAGGCCGCAGGAAAAGAGGGGGGGACGAGAGTGCGGCCCCCCCTCCCTCCTGAACCGTACCAGGCCACATGCCCTCAACATTGGGAGGGTGCTTTGGGGTAGCCCCCCAAAACACCTTGTCCCCATGTTGATGAGGACAAGGGCCTCATCCCCACAACCCTGGCCGGTGGTTGTGGGGGTCTGCGGGCGGGGGGCTTATCGGAATCTGGAAGCCCCCTTTAACAAGGTGACCCCCAGATCCCGGCCCCCCCCTGTGTGAAATGGTAAGGGGGTACATAAGTACCCCTACCATTTCACGAAAAAAGTGTCAAAAATGTTAAAAATGACAAGAGACAGTTTTTGACAATTCCTTTATTTAAATGCTTCTTCTTTCTTCTATCTTCCTTCATCTTCTGGTTCTTCTGGTTCTTCTGGCTCTTCTGGTTCTTCCTCCGGCGTTCTCGTCCAGCATCTCCTCCGCGGCGTCTTCTATCTTCTTCTCCTCGGGCCGCTCCGCACCCATGGCATGGGGGGGAGGCTCCCGCTCTTCTCTTCTTCTTTTCTTCTCTTCTTCTCTTCTTCATTTTCTTCTCCGGGCCGCTCCGCAATCCATGCTGGCATGGAGGGAGGCTCCCGCTGTGTGACGGCGCTCCTCGTCTGACAGTTCTTAAATAACGGGGGGGGGGGGGGCCACCCGGTGACCCCGCCCCACTCTGACGCACGGTGACTTGACGGGACTTCCCTGTGACGTCACGGGGAATGCCACAGGGAAGTCCCGTCATGTCCCGTGCGTCAGAGGGGGGCAGGGTCACCGGGTGGCCCCGCCCCCCCGTTATTTAAGAACTGTCAGACGAGGAGCGCCGTCACACAGCGGGAGCCTCCCTCCATGCCAGCATGGATTGCGGAGCGGCCCGGAGAAGAAAATGAAGAAGAGAAGAAAAGAAGAAGAGAAGAGCGGGAGCCTCCCCCCCATGCCATGGGTGCGGAGCGGCCCGAGGAGAAGAAGATAGAAGACGCCGCGGAGGAGATGCTGGACGAGAACGCCAGAGGAAGAACCAGAAGAGCCAGAAGAACCAGAAGATGAAGGAAGATAGAAGAAAGAAGAAGCATTTAAATAAAGGAATTGTCAAAAACTGTCTCTTGTCATTTTTAACATTTTTGACACTTTTTTCGTGAAATGGTAGGGGTATAAGTACCCCCTTACCATTTCACACAGGGGGGGGGGCCGGGATCTGGGGGTCACCTTGTTAAAGGGGGCTTCCAGATTCCGATAAGCCCCCCGCCCGCAGACCCCCACAACCACCGGCCAGGGTTGTGGGGATGAGGCCCTTGTCCTCATCAACATGGGGACAAGGTGTTTTGGGGGGCTACCCCAAAGCACCCTCCCAATGTTGAGGGCATGTGGCCTGGTACGGTTCAGGAGGGAGGGGGGCCGCACTCTCGTCCCCCCCTCTTTTCCTGCGGCCTGCCAGGTTGCGTGCTCGGATAAGGGTCTGGTATGGATTTTTGGGGGAACCCCACGCCATTTTTTTTTTTTTTTTGGCGCGGGGTTCCCCTTAAAATCCATACCAGACCTGAAGGGTCTGGTATGGAATTTAGGGGGAACCCCACGTCATTTTTTTTTTTTAATTTTGGCCGGGGTTCCCCTTAATATCCATATCAGACCTGAAGGGCCTGGTATGGAATTTAGGGGGACTCCCACGTCATTTTTTTTTTTTTAATTTTGGTTCGGGGTTCCCCTTTGGGGAATTCCCATGCCGTTTTTATCAATGAACTTCTATGTGTATTGTCGGCAATGCAATAGCCGCGGGTAGTTTTAAATGAGTTTTTTCCTTCGAAATGTCATTTTGCTGTCAGATTGTTCTAAACACGGGAAACATGCGCCCCTTTACAGGCATACTATAGACACCCCCCAGGTACGAAATTTAAAGGGATATTACACTTTTATTGATTGACTTTAAGCATTATTAAAATCACTGCTCCTGAAAAAACGGCCGTTTTTAAAACTTTATTTTGCATTGATCCATGTCCCCTGGGGCAGGACCCAGGTCCCCAAACACTTTTTATGACAATAACTTGCATATTAGCCTTTAAAATTAGCACTTTTGATTTCTCCCATAGACTCTTAAAGGGTGTTCCGCGGCATTCGAATTTGCCGCGAACACCCCAAATTGTTCGCTGTTCGGCGAACTTGCGAACAGCCAATGTTCGAGTCGAACATGAGTTCGACTCGAACTCGAAGCTCATCCCTATTCTAGAGGAGAGATGAGAGAGCGGACACTGGATAAATCTCCTCCCTCCCTCTGCCAGGACTGTTCTAAAGGAGAGATGAGAGAGCGGACACTGGATGGATCTCCTACCACCCTCTGCCAGGACTGTTCTAGAGGCGAGATGAGAAAGCGGACACTGGACGGAGCTCCTGTTTGTCCCTGGTGTAGGACACATGTAGCACCCTGATGTTTAGGCAGGGTTGCTAGTAAATTTACCTGCCAGGTATAGTTGCCTTGGCCAAGTGATAGGAGATCAATTGATTTCACCCTAATTCTGGAATTTCTGTACTTCTCTCTTCTGTCACTAGGTGGCCGGGTATCTGGTGACATTAGATAAGACAAGGGCATTGCAAGGACAGATTATGAATGGATGGGGTGTCTCAGCCAATGGGCAGGCATTTTCTTGGGTCCCTTGGCCTGCTGGGAGAACCTATTTATTTGGGTGGAGTCAGGTGATCGGGTTCTGTGCCACCTGGACGGCTGTCTGGGTGGATGTGTGTTGTACTGCCCCAGCTGCTAGGCCAGGACCTGAGACCTATCCTGGGCACATCTGGCTGCCAGGCTGTCTGATGGCCTATCCAGAAGCAAGAGAGCAGTGCAGGGTTGGTATTGCGGCTTGCAGTCCAAACGGAAGTGACAGTTCTGCCGGCCGGAGAACCTGTCATTGGTTGGAGGTAGAGGGGAAGTTGTCACCACTAAGGGACCATCCCCCTTATTACCAGGGACATCAGTGTGTAACTGAAGCAAGTACTGGGACAACATTCTCACCAACTGGGGACGGTGAAGAATCAGGAAACTTCAGCAGGTGTCAAGCCAGGGACCCAACCAGCGGAGGTGATGCTTGCAGAGCAGCCTTGTGTGCCAAGCCAGGGACCGAGCAGGCCAGTGGGGTGACACTTGAGGAGTATCCTGGATGCCAATCTATGGACCCAGCAGAGAGGCGGGGGTGACGCTTGAGGAAAATACTCTGTGAGAAGATTGGAAGAGCTCGGGAGATCCAGTGGCAGTGGATCAGCGGGTCTAGGTGATAGACTGGGAGCTCAGTTGAGTGAAGATATAAAGAGGAGATTGTGGAGGAAACAAAAGAGTTCATTGCAACCTTTGCTAGAAACTGTTAAAAATTGTTGCCATAGGAGACAGCGTGTCTACACATGCAGATGCGGTGCCCAGCTGGATGCCTTTCCCTGTGTGGCTGTCTACCTATAGAAGTCTGGGAGTCTGCCAATTAACATTGCAACTACTAAAGGGTGTCCTGGCCCTAACCCTCTCTCCCACAGTTCTGTTTAAGAGAAAATAAATCTCTTTGCATTCAAGAAGTGTCTGGCGCCCATTAATCTACCTACATTGCACCCTTCATGCCTCGTAACCCACTCTACATAGAAGGACTGTTGTGGAAATTTTATGAAGATGTATGTAATATGTATTGTCATAGAGTCTCCCAGTGTTAGTTCTCCCATAACCTGCTTTAAAGAGCTGACTGGGGCAGACTGACGCTGGTTGGAAACCTTTCTGAGGTTGGAGAGAAGTGTTTGCAGAGTGAGGATATGTCTGCCGGCGAAAGGGCCCCTGTGTAAGGCACAGAACATTCATCTGGGGGGGATGTGTCTGCACTGCAAACACATTATCGGTTTAGTGGATGTGTGCTCGTGTCACCACTGTATGCCTGATCAACATATTTGGGGTGCCATGGGCATACACCTGCAGATAATCTCCCACCAGCAGGAACTGTGTTCATTGGTTGTTGTATAAATTCATTTTTCCTGTGTTGACATTCACATCCTGTGTTGTTACATCCTTATTTGGTCATATCCTGTGAGGTCACATCCTGTGAGGTCACATCCTGTGTTGTTACATCCTTATTTGGTCATATCCTGTGAGGTCACATCCTGTGTTGTTACATCCTTATTTGGTCATATCCTGTGATATAACATCCTGTGTTGTTACATCTTTATTTGGTCACATCCTGTGTTGTTACATCCTTATTTGGTCATATCCTGTGAGGTCACATCCTGTGTTGTTACATCCTTATTTGGTCATATCCTGTGATATAACATCCTGTGTTGTTACATCCTTATTTGGTCATATCCTGTGAGGTCACATCTTGTGTTGTTACATCCTTATTTGGTCATATCCTGTGAGGTCACATCCTGTGTTGTTACATCCTTATTTGGTCATATCCTGTGAGGTCACATCCTGTGTTGTTACATCCTTATTTGGTCATATCCTGTGAGGTCACATCCTGTGTTGTTACATCTTTATTTGGTCACATCCTGTGTTGTCACATCCTTATTTGGTCATATCCTGTGAGGTCACATCTTGTGTTGTTACATCCTTATTTGGTCATATCCTGTGAGGTCACATCCTGTGTTGTTACATCCTTATTTGGTCATATCCTGTGAGGTAACATCCTGTATTGTTACATCCTTATTTGGTCATATCCTGTGAGGTCACATCTTGTGTTGTTACATCCTTATTTGGTCATATCCTGTGAGGTCACATCTTGTGTTGTTACATCCTTATTTGGTCATATCCTGTGAGGTCACATCCTGTGTTGTTACATCTTTATTTGGTCACATCCTGTGTTGTCACATCCTTATTTGGTCATATCCTGTGAGGTCACATCCTGTGTTGTTACATCCTTATTTGGTCATATCCTGTGAGGTCACATCTTGTGTTGTTACATCCTTATTTGGTCATATCCTGTGAGGTCACATCCTGTGTTGTTACATCCTTATTTGGTCATATCCTGTGAGGTAACATCCTGTGTTGTTACATCCTTATTTGGGCATATCCTGTGAGGTCACATCCTGTGTAGGAGGTGATTGGCTGTTGAAGCCAGGACCTCCTCTTTGTAATTTCTTTTGTTGTCTTCGAATAAAAGAAGCAGTGAAGTGCTCGGCGGTGGTCATGGTGAGATGAGGAGGTCAGAACGTGGTCATGTCTGGTTACTGGGGAAAGGCGGAGACACGGGGTATTTTAAGATGCATTATACCATTATAGTGAAGGTGGGATTGGTTACGTATAGCCAATCTCTTCACCACAGGATGTCAGCTGTCCTGAACTCTGGAGGTCACCATTAGGCCTGGAGAGGCTCAGGACTTGGCTACACACAGTGAAGGAGAACCCCAAAGTTCTGGTACAGATGGAGAACAACGTTCATGTTCTGGATCTACGACTACACTTCTACAATAATGACCTGAGGAAGGAGAGGACCGGCACCATGGAACACTTCCAGGACTGGTGTCAGTAGTTGTCATGCAGGTTGTAGACGTGGGGGAGGGTAGGGTTGCCACCTGTCCGGGATTCACCCGTACAGTTCGGGTTTGGAATTATGAAACCCAGACACATTATTCAGACCGGACTATGGCTTCCCAGCAGGGTTGCTGGCTGCAGTTGTGTAAGTCAACTGCCCAAAGCCAGGACTACCAATCCCTCCCCCACCCCACAAACACATACAGACGGGCGAGGAGAGAGGGATTGATCTGCTCCTATTCCTCCCACTCCTCTGTGTCTGCCCAACACTCCAATCCAATAAGAAAAGGGAAGTGGGGGCCGGAAATTTGAAGTCCAGCAGACGCAGAAACATCTGGATGAGAGGAGCTGACTGCCAAGGGGTGAGTGAGCTCACCATCCATCCCTGTCTGTGAATGAAGTCTCCCCCTTCTCTCTCCTGCCTCTGAGTGAGTACACTAAGGTGAATCAGGGTTCTCAGAGCACCCCTTACATCAGAGCACCCCTTTACACCGGAGTCCTCTCCGTACATCAGAGTTCTCCCTTACATCAGGGTCCTCTCCGTACATCAGAGTTCCCCTTTACATCAGAGTCCTCTCCGTACATCAGAGTTCTCCCTTACATCAGAGTCCTCTCCGTACATCAGAGCACCCCTTTACATCAGAGTCCTCTCCGTACATCAGAGCACCCCTTTACATCAGAGTTCTCCCTTACATCAGAGTCCTCTCCGTACATCAGAGCACCCCTTTACACCGGAGTCCTCTCCGTACATCAGAGTTCTCCCTTACATCAGGGTCCTCTCTGTACATCAGAGTTCTCCCTTACATCAGAGTCCTCTCCGTACATCAGAGCACCCCTTTACACCGGAGTCCTCTCTGTACATCAGAGTTCTCCCTTACATCAGAGTCCTCTCCGTACATCAGAGCACCCCTTTACATCAGAGTTCTCCCTTACATCAGAGTCCTCTCCGTACATCAGAGCACCCCTTTACACCGGAGTCCTCTCTGTACATCAGAGTTCTCCCTTACATCAGAGTCCTCTCCGTACATCAGAGCACCCCTTTACATCAGAGTCCTCTCCGTACATCAGAGTTCTCCCTTACATCAGAGTCCTCTCCGTACATCAGAGTTCTCCCTTACATCAGAGTCCTCTCCGTACATCAGAGCACCCCTTTACATCAGAGTCCTCTCCGTACATCAGAGCACCCCTTTACATCAGAGTCCTCTCCGTACATCAGAGTTCTCCCTTACATCAGAGTCCTCTCCGTACATCAGAGCACCCCTTTACATCAGAGTCCTCTCCGTACATCAGAGTTCTCCCTTACATCAGAGTCCTCTCCGTACATCAGAGCACCCCTTTACATCAGAGTCCTCTCTGTACATCAGAGTTCTCCTTTACATCAGAGTCCTCTCCGTACATCAGAGTTCTCAGTGTTCCCCCTTAAATCAGGGTTCCCAGAGCATACCTTATGTTAGAGTCCCCAGAGTTCTCCCTTACATCAGAGTCTCCAGAGTCCTCCCTCTTTAGTGTAAAAGAACTCTGCAATTCAGATATAAAAGGGAACTCTGTGGACTCTGAGGTAAGAGGGGACTCTTGTGATTAAAGTGGAGTTCCACCCAAAATTGGAACTTCCGCTTTAAGGGAAGGTGACCCCCCGACATGCCACATTTGGCATGTCATTTTTTTGGGGGGGGAGCTGAAACCCTCTTTTTAGAAGGTTCCAGCTCCCACTTCCTCCCGGGGCACCACGGTGCCAGAAGTAAGACCCCCCCTCAGCAATCATCTGGGACACGTCACAGGTCCCAGATGATTGCCCGGCCAGTCACAGTGTGGCTCACGCATGCGCAGTACGTGCCCAGCTGGGAAGCCACAGCCGGGCGCCCACAGTGACAATACCAGTTCCGCAGAGAGAAGGGGGAGACGATCAGGGCTTCGTTCCTCTGCATCGCTGGACCCCGGACAGGTAAGTGTCCGATTATTTTCAAGTATTTGTAGCTGCTGACTTTTAAACTCCGCTTTAAACTTCATATGATTAGAAATGTTATTTAATCACAAAATATATGTATAGTTTATACTATAAAACAAACACATTGCTGTGCGCCACTAAAGTGTTGGGGTTTGACTTGAAGAAAAGGTGGCAGGTGAGGGGTTAATCCTGACCACACACAGCGATCGATTTCCTGAGGTGTCACAATGACAGATGGAGGAGAGGGTGCCGCCTGTTCCATGTCAGCAGCTGAACACAAAGGCTTGTTGTGGAGATAAAATGACTGGAAGGTGGCTACCTGGAGTCATAACGTTCCAGACCGGGCCACCAGGTATGAGAGGGGATAGGGGCTCTCTGCATTACTCATTACTAGCACGCCATGTTCTATAGATGTCCAGCAAGCAGAGAAGCTTTGATTATTTTGAAAACCTGGCCTGCTGCTGACTGAGGGCTTGTTCAGACATATAACCAGGGGGTGGTAAAAAGCAGGTGGTTGAGCCATAGTTTTACCACCCCTTGGAACTAAGCCGTCTGGTAGAAGCACTTTCCTGTAAATGAGACACCTTAGTGAATACGGTCCATCTGAAGAGGTGTTGTGCTCCGAGCTGAACTGAGTTCTCTCCTCTCGTAGACATTCAGCATGCCTCTACCACCCTTATTACAGAAGAGAGCCCTCGCCCTACAGAGACAGCTGCTGTCTGCTTCTCTCCTACAGGAGCTAGAGACCTTCCTGAAGAGAAAGGTAAGGAGCAACCCTGGTCTGACCCTGCCCTTGTCTTTGTGTCTCACTTCTCCTGCTGCAAAATGGAAATTCTTCCTCACTTGCTGCATTCTCTCTCCTCATTCAGCACAAGGTGCAGGTAGACCCGTCTGGGAACCATAACTTGGCTTCAGATGTCCCCTCATATATTGTTCCCCTTTCTAAACCCAAGGACTCTGCTAACTGGGTGGGACCCTTTTACCCAATGTCCCATTGTTTCCATTGATGGAGATGAGGAGGGTTGTGTTTGTGATGGGTCATATGAGGGATATAAAATGGTCTCTCTTCTTACAGGGAGTCCAGAATTCAGACACTCAACATGGAAGCTTCAGTGACGAGGAGAATGTTCTCAGGTAAGCTTCTATCGTTGTATTCTGAGGTACCCTTCTATCGCTGTATTCTGAGGTACGCTTCCATCGCTGTATTCTGAGGTACGCCTCTATCGCTGTATTCTGAGGTACGCTTCCATCGCTGTATTCTGAGGTAAGCTTCCATCTCTGTATTCTGAGGTAAGCTTCTATCGTTGTATTCTGAGGTACCCTTCTATCGCTGTATTCTGAAGTACGCCTCTATCGCTGTATTCTGAGGTACCCTTCTATCGCTGTATTCTGAGGTACGCCTCTATCGCTGTATTCTGAGGTACGCTTCCATCTCTGTATTCTGAGGTACGCTTCCATCTCTGTATTCTGAGGTACGCTTCCATCTCTGTATTCTGAGGTACGCTTCCATCACTGTATTCTGAGGTACGCTTCTATCGCTGTATTCTGAGGTACGCTTCCATCTCTGTATTCTGAGGTACGCTTCCATCTCTGTATTCTGAGGTACGCTTCCATCACTGTATTTTGAGGTACGCTTCCATCGCTGTATTCTGAGGTACGCTTCCATCTCTATATTCTGAGGTACGCCTCTATCACTGTATTCTGAGGTATGCTTCCATCTCTGTATTCTGAGGTACGCTTCCATCGCTGTATTCTGAGGTACGCTTCTATCGCTGTATTCTGAGGTACGCTTCCATCGCCGTATTCTGAGGTACGCTTCCATCGCCGTATTCTGAGGTACGCTTCCATCGCTGTATTCTGAGGTACGCTTCCATTGCTGTATTCTGAGGTACGCTTCCATCGCTGTATTCTGAGGTACGCTTCTATCGCTGTATTCTGAGGTACGCTTCTGTCACCGTATCCTGAGGTACGCTTCCATCGCTGTATTCTGAGGTACGCTTCTATCGCTGTATTCTCAGGTAAGCTTCCATCGCTGTATTCTGAGGTACGCTTCTATCGCTGTATTCTGAGGTACGCTTCTGTCACCATATTCTGAGGTACGCTTCCATTGCTGTATTCTGAGGTACACTTCTATCGCTGTATTCTGAGGTATGCTTCTATCGCTGTATTCTGAGGTACGCCTCTATCGCTGTATTCTGAAGTAAGCTTCCATCGCTGTATTCTGAGGTACGCCTCTATCGCTGTATTCTGAGGTATGCTTCTGTCACCATATTCTGAGGTACGCTTCTGTCAGGGTATTCTGAGGTATGCTTCCATCACTGTATTCTGAGGTACGCCTCTATCGCTGTATTCTGAGGTACGCTTCCATCACTGTATTCTGAGGTACGCTTCCATCGCTGTATTCTGAGGTACGCTTCCATCTCTGTATTCTGAGGTAAGCTTCCATCGCTGTATTCTGAGGTACGCTTCCATCTCTGTATTCTGAGGTACGCTTCCATCGCTGTATTGTGAGGTGCGCTTCCATCTCTGTATTCTGAGGTACGCTTCCATCGCTGTATTCTGAGGTACGCTTCTATTGCTGTATTCTGAGGTACGCTTCCATCGCTGTATTCTGAGGTACGCTTCCATCGCTGTATTCTGAGGTACGCTTCTATCGCTGTATTCTGAGGTACGCTTCTGTCACCGTATTCTGAGGTACGCTTCCATCGCTGTATTCTGAGGTACGCTTCCATCGCTGTATTCTGAGGTACGCTTCCATCGCTGTATTCTGAGGTACGCTTCCATCGCTGTATTCTGAGGTACGCTTCCATCGCTGTATTCTGAGGTACGCTTCTATCACTGTATTCTGAGGTACGCTTCCATCGCTGTATTCTGAGGTACGCTTCCATCGCTGTATTCTGAGGTACGCTTCTATCACTGTATTCTGAGGTATGCTTCCATCTCTGTATTCTGAGGTACGCTTCCATCGCTGTATTCTGAGGTACGCTTCTATCGCTGTATTCTGAGGTACGCTTCCATCGCCGTATTCTGAGGTACGCCTCTATCACTGTATTCTGAGGTACGCTTCCATCTCTGTATTCTGCGGTACGCTTCCATCGCTGTATTCTGAGGTACGCTTCCATCGCTGTATTTTGAGGTACGCCTCTATCACTGTATTCTGAGGTACAGTACGCTTCCTTCACTGTATTCTGAGGTACGCTTCCATCTCTGTATTCTGAGGTACGCTTCCATCGCTGTATTCTGAGGTACGCTTCCATCGCTGTATTCTGAGGTACGCTTCCATCTCTGTATTCTGAGGTAAGCTTCTATCGTTGTATTCTGAGGTACCCTTCTATCGCTGTATTCTGAAGTACGCCTCTATCGCTGTATTCTGAGGTACCCTTCTATCGCTGTATTCTGAGGTACGCCTCTATCGCTGTATTCTGAGGTACGCTTCCATCTCTGTATTCTGAGGTACGCTTCCATCTCTGTATTCTGAGGTACGCTTCCATCTCTGTATTCTGAGGTACGCTTCCATCACTGTATTCTGAGGTACGCTTCTATCGCTGTATTCTGAGGTACGCTTCCATCTCTGTATTCTGAGGTACGCTTCCATCTCTGTATTCTGAGGTACGCTTCCATCACTGTATTTTGAGGTACGCCTCTATCACTGTATTCTGAGGTATGCTTCCATCTCTGTATTCTGAGGTACGCTTCCATCGCTGTATTCTGAGGTACGCTTCTATCGCTGTATTCTGAGGTACGCTTCCATCGCCGTATTCTGAGGTACGCTTCCATCGCCGTATTCTGAGGTACGCTTCCATCGCTGTATTCTGAGGTACGCTTCCATTGCTGTATTCTGAGGTACGCTTCCATCGCTGTATTCTGAGGTACGCTTCTATCGCTGTATTCTGAGGTA
Organism: Aquarana catesbeiana; assembly: GCF_042186555.1. Lineage (NCBI taxonomy): Eukaryota > Metazoa > Chordata > Amphibia > Anura > Ranidae > Aquarana > Aquarana catesbeiana. Next base: position 645,571 of record NC_133335.1, on the reverse strand, counting down.
CGCTTCTGTCACCGTATCCTGAGGTACGCTTCCATCGCTGTATTCTGAGGTACGCTTCTATCGCTGTATTCTCAGGTAAGCTTCCATCGCTGTATTCTGAGGTACGCTTCTATCGCTGTATTCTGAGGTACGCTTCTGTCACCATATTCTGAGGTACGCTTCCATTGCTGTATTCTGAGGTACACTTCTATCGCTGTATTCTGAGGTATGCTTCTATCGCTATATTCTGAGGTACGCTTCTGTCACCATATTCTGAGGTACGCTTCCATCGCTGTATTCTGAGGTACGCCTCTATCGCTGTATTCTGAAGTAAGCTTCCATCGCTGTATTCTGAGGTACGCCTCTATCGCTGTATTCTGAGGTATGCTTCTGTCACCATATTCTGAGGTACGCTTCTGTCAGGGTATTCTGAGGTATGCTTCCATCACTGTATTCTGAGGTACGCCTCTATCGCTGTATTCTGAGGTACGCTTCCATCACTGTATTCTGAGGTACGCTTCCATCGCTGTATTCTGAGGTACGCTTCCATCTCTGTATTCTGAGGTAAGCTTCCATCGCTGTATTCTGAGGTACGCTTCCATCTCTGTATTCTGAGGTACGCTTCCATCGCTGTATTGTGAGGTGCGCTTCCATCTCTGTATTCTGAGGTACGCTTCCATCGCTGTATTCTGAGGTACGCTTCTATTGCTGTATTCTGAGGTACGCTTCCATCGCTGTATTCTGAGGTACGCTTCCATCGCTGTATTCTGAGGTACGCTTCTATCGCTGTATTCTGAGGTACGCTTCTGTCACCGTATTCTGAGGTACGCTTCCATCGCTGTATTCTGAGGTACGCTTCCATCGCTGTATTCTGAGGTACGCTTCCATCGCTGTATTCTGAGGTACGCTTCCATCGCTGTATTCTGAGGTACGCTTCCATCGCTGTATTCTGAGGTACGCTTCTATCACTGTATTCTGAGGTACGCTTCCATCGCTGTATTCTGAGGTACGCTTCCATCGCTGTATTCTGAGGTACGCTTCTATCACTGTATTCTGAGGTATGCTTCCATCTCTGTATTCTGAGGTACGCTTCCATCGCTGTATTCTGAGGTACGCTTCTATCGCTGTATTCTGAGGTACGCTTCCATCGCCGTATTCTGAGGTACGCCTCTATCACTGTATTCTGAGGTACGCTTCCATCTCTGTATTCTGCGGTACGCTTCCATCGCTGTATTCTGAGGTACGCTTCCATCGCTGTATTTTGAGGTACGCCTCTATCACTGTATTCTGAGGTACAGTACGCTTCCTTCACTGTATTCTGAGGTACGCTTCCATCTCTGTATTCTGAGGTACGCTTCCATCGCTGTATTCTGAGGTACGCTTCCATCGCTGTATTCTGAGGTACGCTTCTATCGCTGTATTCTGAGGTACGCTTCTGTCACCATATTCTGAGGTACGCTTCCATCGCTGTATTCTGAGGTAAGCTTCCATCGCTGTATTCTGAGGTACGCTTCCATCGCTGTATTCTGAGGTACGCTTCCATCGCTGTATTCTGAGGTACGCTTCCATCACTGTATTCTGAGGTACGCCTCTATCACTGTATTCTGAGGTACGCTTCCATCGCTGTATTCTGAGGTACGCTTCCATCTCTGTATTCTGAGGTAAGCTTCCATCGCTGTATTCTGAGGTACGCTTCCATCACTGTATTCTGAGGTACGCTTCCATCGCTGTATTCTGAGGTACGCTTCCATCTCTGTATTCTGAGGTACGCTTCCATCGCTGTATTCTGAGGTACGCTTCCATCGCTGTATTCTGAGGTACGCTTCCATTGCTGTATTCTGAGGTACACTTCTATCGCTGTATTCTGAGGTATGCTTCTATCGCTATATTCTGAGGTACGCTTCTGTCACCATATTCTGAGGTACGCTTCCATCGCTGTATTCTGAGGTACGCCTCTATCGCTGTATTCTGAAGTAAGCTTCCATCGCTGTATTCTGAGGTACGCCTCTATCGCTGTATTCTGAGGTATGCTTCTGTCACCATATTCTGAGGTACGCTTCTGTCAGGGTATTCTGAGGTATGCTTCCATCACTGTATTCTGAGGTACGCCTCTATCGCTGTATTCTGAGGTACGCTTCCATCACTGTATTCTGAGGTACGCTTCCATCGCTGTATTCTGAGGTACGCTTCCATCTCTGTATTCTGAGGTAAGCTTCCATCGCTGTATTCTGAGGTACGCTTCCATCACTGTATTCTGAGGTACGCTTCCATCGCTGTATTCTGAGGTACGCTTCCATCTCTGTATTCTGAGGTAAGCTTCCATCGCTGTATTCTGAGGTACGCTTCCATCTCTGTATTCTGAGGTAAGCTTCCATCGCTGTATTCTGAGGTACGCTTCCATCGCTGTATTCTGAGGTACGCTTCCATCGCTGTATTCTGAGGTACGCTTCTATCGCTGTATTCTGAGGTACGCTTCTGTCACCGTATTCTGAGGTACGCTTCCATCGCTGTATTCTGAGGTACGCTTCTATCGCTGTATTCTGAGGTACGCTTCTGTCACCGTATTCTGAGGTACGCTTCCATCGCTGTTTTCTGAGGTACGCTTCTATCGCTGTATTCTGAGGTATGCTTCTGTCACCATATTCTGAGGTACGCTTCTGTCAGGGTATTCTGAGGTATGCTTCCATCACTGTATTCTGAGGTACGCCTCTATCACTGTATTCTGAGGTACGCTTCCATCGCTGTATTCTGAGGTACGCTTCCATCTCTGTATTCTGAGGTAAGCTTCCATCGCTGTATTCTGAGGTACGCTTCCATCACTGTATTCTGAGGTACGCTTCCATCGCTGTATTCTGAGGTACGCTTCTATCGCTGTATTCTGAGGTACGCTTCTGTCACCATATTCTGAGGTACGGTTCCATCGCTGTATTCTGAGGTACGCTTCCATCGCTGTATTCTGAGGTACGCCTCTATCGCTGTATTCTGAGGTATGCTTCTGTCACCATATTCTGAGGTACGCTTCTGTCAGGGTATTCTGAGGTACGCTTCCATCACTGTATTCTGAGGTACGCCTCTATCACTGTATTCTGAGGTACGCTTCCATCACTGTATTCTGAGGTACGCTTCCATCGCTGTATTCTGAGGTACGCTTCCATTGCTGTATTCTGAGGTACACTTCTATCGCTGTATTCTGAGGTATGCTTCTATCGCTGTATTCTGAGGTACGCTTCTGTCACCATATTCTGAGGTACGCTTCCATCGCTGTATTCTGAGGTACGCCTCTATCGCTGTATTCTGAAGTAAGCTTCCATCGCTGTATTCTGAGGTACACCTCTATCGCTGTATTCTGAGGTATGCTTCTGTCACCATATTCTGAGGTACGCTTCTGTCAGGGTATTCTGAGGTATGCTTCCATCACTGTATTCTGAGGTACGCCTCTATCGCTGTATTCTGAGGTACGCTTCCATCACTGTATTCTGAGGTACGCTTCCATCGCTGTATTCTGAGGTACGCTTCCATCTCTGTATTCTGAGGTAAGCTTCCATCGCTGTATTCTGAGGTACGCTTCCATCTCTGTATTCTGAGGTACGCTTCCATCGCTGTATTCTGAGGTACGCTTCCATCTCTGTATTCTGAGGTACGCTTCCATTGCTGTATTCTGAGGTACGCTTCCATCGCTGTATTCTGAGGTGCGCTTCCATCGCTGTATTCTGAGGTACGCCTCTATCGCTGTATTCTGAGGTACGCTTCCATCGCTGTATTCTGAGGTACGCTTCCATCTCTGTATTCTGAGGTACGCTTCCATCGCTGTATTCTGAGGTACGCTTCCATCTCTGTATTCTGAGGTACGCTTCCATTGCTGTATTCTGAGGTACACTTCTATCGCTGTATTCTGAGGTATGCTTCTATCGCTGTATTCTGAGGTACGCTTCTGTCACCATATTCTGAGGTACGCTTCCATCGCTGTATTCTGAGGTACGCCTCTATCGCTGTATTCTGAAGTAAGCTTCCATCGCTGTATTCTGAGGTACGCCTCTATTGCTGTATTCTGAGGTATGCTTCTGTCACCATATTCTGAGGTGCGCTTCTGTCAGGGTATTCTGAGGTATGCTTCCATCACTGTATTCTGAGGTACGCCTCTATCGCTGTATTCTGAGGTACGCTTCCATCACTGTATTCTGAGGTACGCTTCCATCGCTGTATTCTGAGGTACGCTTCCATCTCTGTATTCTGAGGTAAGCTTCCATCGCTGTATTCTGAGGTACGCTTCTATTGCTGTATTCTGAGGTACGCTTCCATCGCTGTATTCTGAGGTACGCTTCCATCGCTGTATTCTGAGGTACGCTTCTATCGCTGTATTCTGAGGTACGCTTCTGTCACCGTATTCTGAGGTACGCTTCCATCGCTGTATTCTGAGGTACGCTTCCATCGCTGTATTCTGAGGTACGCTTCCATCGCTGTATTCTGAGGTACGCTTCCATCGCTGTATTCTGAGGTACGCTTCCATCGCTGTATTCTGAGGTACGCTTCTATCACTGTATTCTGAGGTACGCTTCCATCGCTGTATTCTGAGGTACGCTTCCATCGCTGTATTCTGAGGTACGCTTCTATCACTGTATTCTGAGGTACGCTTCCATCGCTGTATTCTGAGGTACGCTTCTATCGCTGTATTCTGAGGTACGCTTCCATCGCCGTATTCTGAGGTACGCTTCCATCGCCGTATTCTGAGGTACGCTTCCATCGCTGTATTCTGAGGTACGCTTCCATTGCTGTATTCTGAGGTACGCTTCCATTGCTGTATTCTGAGGTACGCTTCCATTGCTGTATTCTGAGGTACGCTTCCATCGCTGTATTCTGAGGTACGCTTCCATCGCTGTATTCTGAGGTACACTTCTATCGCTGTATTCTGAGGTACGCTTCTATCGCTGTATTCTGAGGTACGCTTCTGTCACCATAATCTGAGGTACGCTTCCATCGCTGTATTCTGAGGTACGCTTCCATCGCTGTATTCTGAGGTACGCCTCTATCGCTGTATTCTGAAGTAAGCTTCCATCGCTGTATTCTGAGGTACGCTTCCATCGCTGTATTCTGAGGTACGCCTCTATCGCTGTATTCTGAAGTAAGCTTCCATCGCTGTATTCTGAGGTACGCTTCTATCGCTGTATTCTGAAGTAAGCTTCCATCGCTGTATTCTGAGGTACGCTTCTATCGCTGTATTCTGAGGTATGCTTCTGTCAGGGTATTCTGAGGTACGCTTCTGTCAGGGTATTCTGAGGTATGCTTCCATCACTGTATTCTGAGGTACGCCTCTATCACTGTATTCTGAGGTACGCTTCCATCGCTGTATTCTGAGGTACGCTTCCATCGCTGTATTCTGAGGTAAGCTTCCATCGCTGTATTCTGAGGTACGCTTCCATCTCTGTATTCTAAGGGAAGCTTCCATCGCTGTATTCTGAGGTACGCCTCTATCGCTGTATTCTGAGGTATGCTTCTGTCACCATATTCTGAGGTACGCTTCTGTCAGGGTATTCTGAGGTATGCTTCCATCACTGTATTCTGAGGTACGCCTCTATCGCTGTATTCTGAGGTACGCTTCCATCACTGTATTCTGAGGTACGCTTCCATCGCTGTATCCTGAGGTACGCTTCCATCGCTGTATTCTGAGGTACGCTTCCATCGCTGTATTCTGAGGTACGCTTCTATCGCTGTATTCTGAGGTACGCTTCCATCTCTGTATTCTGAGGTACGCCTCTATCACTGTATTCTGAGGTACGCTTCCATCGCTGTATTCTGAGGTACGCTTCCATCTCTGTATTCTGAGGTACGCCTCTATCACTGTATTCTGAGGTACGCTTCCATCGTTGTATTCTGAGGTACGCTTCCATCTTTGTATTCTGAGGTAAGCTTCCATCGCTGTATTCTGAGGTACGCTTCCATCACTGTATTCTGAGGTACGCTTCCATCGCTGTATTCTGAGGTACGCTTCCATCTCTGTATTCTGAGGTACGCTTCCATCGCTGTATTCTGAGGTACGCTTCCATCGCTGTATTCTGAGGTACGCTTCCATTGCTGTATTCTGAGGTACACTTCTATCGCTGTATTCTGAGGTACGCTTCCATCTTTGTATTCTGAGGTATGCTTCTATCGCTGTATTCTGAGGTACGCTTCTGTCACCATATTCTGAGGTACGCTTCCATCGCTGTATTCTGAGGTACGCTTCTGTCACCATATTCTGAGGTACGCTTCTGTCAGGGTATTCTGAGGTATGCTTCCATCACTGTATTCTGAGGTACTCCTCTATCGCTGTATTCTGAGGTATGCTTCTGTCACCATATTCTGAGGTACGCTTCTGTCAGGGTATTCTGAGGTACGCTTCCATCGCTGTATTCTGAGGTACTCCTCTATCGCTGTATTCTGAGGTATGCTTCTGTCACCATATTCTGAGGTACGCTTCTGTCAGGGTATTCTGAGGTACGCTTCCATCGCTGTATTCTGAGGTACGCTTCCATCTCTGTATTCTGAGGTAAGCTTCCATCGCTGTATTCTGAGGTACGCTTCCATCTCTTTATTCTGAGGTACACTTCCATCGCTGTATTCTGAGGTGCGCTTCCATCTCTGTATTCTGAGGTACGCTTCCATCGCTGTATTCTGAGGTACGCTTCTATCGCTGTATTCTGAGGTACGCTTCCATCGCTGTATTCTGAGGTACGCTTCCATCGCTGTATTCTGAGGTACGCTTCTATCGCTGTATTCTGAGGTACGCTTCTGTCACCGTATTCTGAGGTACGCTTCCATCGCTGTATTCTGAGGTACGCTTCCATCGCTGTATTCTGAGGTACGCTTCCATCGCTGTATTCTGAGGTACGCTTCCATCGCTGTATTCTGAGGTACGCTTCTATCGCTGTATTCTGAGGTACGCTTCTGTCACCGTATTCTGAGGTACGCTTCCATCGCTGTATTCTGAGGTACGCTTCTATCGCTGTATTCTGAGGTACGCTTCTGTCACCGTATTCTGAGGTACGCTTCCATCGCTGTTTTCTGAGGTACGCTTCTATCGCTGTATTCTGAGGTATGCTTCTGTCACCATATTCTGAGGTACGCTTCTGTCAGGGTATTCTGAGGTATGCTTCCATCACTGTATTCTGAGGTACGCCTCTATCACTGTATTCTGAGGTACGCTTCCATCGCTGTATTCTGAGGTACGCTTCCATCTCTGTATTCTGAGGTAAGCTTCCATCGCTGTATTCTGAGGTACGCTTCCATCACTGTATTCTGAGGTACGCTTCCATCGCTGTATTCTGAGGTACGCTTCTATCGCTGTATTCTGAGGTACGCTTCTGTCACCATATTCTGAGGTACGCTTCCATCGCTGTATTCTGAGGTACGCTTCCATCGTTGTATTCTGAGGTACGCTTCCATCTCTGTATTCTGAGGTACGCTTCCATCGCTGTATTCTGAGGTGCGCTTCCATCTCTGTATTCTGAGGTACGCTTCTATCGCTGTATTCTGAGGTATGCTTCCATCGCTGTATTCTGAGGTATGCTTCCATCGCTGTATTCTGAGGTACGCTTCTATCGCTGTATTCTGAGGTACGCTTCTATCGCTGTATTCTGAGGTACGCTTCTGTCACCATATTCTGAGGTACACTTCCATCGCTGTATTCTGAGGTACGCTTCCATCGCTGTATTCTGAGGTACGCCTCTATCGCTGTATTCTGAAGTAAGCTTCCATCGCTGTATTCTGAGGTACGCCTCTATCGCTGTATTCTGAGGTATGCTTCTGTCACCATATTCTGAGGTACGCTTCTGTCAGGGTATTCTGAGGTATGCTTCCATCACTGTATTCTGAGGTTTGCCTCTATCGCTGTATTCTGAGGTACGCTTCCATCACTGTATTCTGAGGTACGCTTCCATCGCTGTATTCTGAGGTACGCTTCCATCTCTGTATTCTGAGGTAAGCTTCCATCGCTGTATTCTGAGGTACGCTTCCATCTCTGTATTCTGAGGTACACTTCCATCGCTGTATTCTGAGGTACGCTTCTATTGCTGTATTCTGAGGTACGCTTCCATCGCTGTATTCTGAGGTACGCTTCCATCGCTGTATTCTGAGGTACGCTTCTATCGCTGTATTCTGAGGTACGCTTCCATCGCTGTATTCTGAGGTACGCTTCCATCGCTGTATTCTGAGGTACGCTTCCATCGCTGTATTCTGAGGTACGCTTCTATCGCTGTATTCTGAGGTACGCTTCCATCGCTGTATTCTGAGGTACGCTTCCATCGCTGTATTCTGAAGTATGCTTCCATCTCTGTATTCTGAGGTACGCTTCCATCTCTGTATTCTGAGGTACGCTTCCATCGCTGTATTCTGAGGTACGCTTCTGTCACCTTATTCTGAGGTACGCTTCCATCGCTGTATTCTGAGGTACGCCGCTTCTATCGCTGTATTCTGAGGTACGCTTCCATCGCTGTATTCTGAGGTACGCCTCTATCGCTGTATTCTGAGGTACGCCTCTATCGCTGTATTCTGAGGTACGCTTCCATCACTGTATTCTGAGGTACGCTTCTGTCACCATATTCTGAGGTACGCTTCCATCGATGTATTCTGAGGTACGCTTCCATCGCTGTATTCTGAGGTACACTTCCATCACTGTATTCTGAGGTATGCTTCCATCTCTGTATTCTGGGGTACGCTCCCATCGCTGTATTCTGAGGTACGCTTCTGTCACCATATTCTGAGGTACGCTTCCATCGCTGTATTCTGAGGTACGCTTCCATCACTGTATTCTGAGGTACGCTTCCATCACCGTATTCTGAGGTACGCTTCCATCACCGTATTCTGAGGTACTCTTCCATCACCATATTCTGAGGTACTCTCCCATCACCATATTCTGAGGTACGCTTCCGTCATCGTATTCTGAGGTATGCTTCTGTTGCATATTCTGAGGTCGCCTTCTGTCATCATATTCTGAGGTCCCCTTCTGTCATCATATTCTGAGGTCCCCTTCTGTCATCATATTCTGAGGTCCCCTTCTGTCATCGTATTCTGAGGTCCCCTTCTGTCACCATATTCTGGGGTCCCCTTCTGTCATCGTATTCTGAGGTCCCCTTCTGTCATCGTATTCTGAGGTCCCCTTCCATCATCGTATTCTGAGGTCCCCTTCCGTCATCGTATTCTGAGGTCCCCTTCCATCATCGTATTCTGAGGTCCCCTTCTGTCATCGTATTCTGAGGTCCCCTTCTGTCATCGTATTCTGAGGTCCCCTTCTGTCATCGTATTCTGAGGTCCCCTTCTGTCATCGTATTCTGAGGTCCCCTTCCATCATCGTATTCTGAGGTCCCCTTCTGTCATCGTATTCTGAGGTCCCCTTCTGTCACCATATTCTGAGGTCCCCTTCTGTCATCGTATTCTGGGGTCCCCTTCCATCATCGTATTCTGAGGTACCCTTCTGTCATCGTATTCTGAGGTCCCCTTCTGTCACCATATTCTGAGGTCCCCTTCTGTCATCGTATTCTGGGGTCCCCTTCCATCGCTGTATTCTGAAGTACCCTTCTGTCACCTTATTCTGAAGTACACTTCTGTCACCGTATTCTGAAGTACCCTTCTGTCACGGTATTCTGAAGTACACTTCTGTCACCGTATTCTGAAGTACGCTTCTGTCACCGTATTCTGAGGTCCTCTTCTGTCATCGTATTCTGAGGTCCTCTTCTGTCATCGTATTCTGAGGTCCTCTTCTGTCATCGTATTCTGAGGTCCTCTTCTGTCACCGTATTCTGAGGTCCCCTTCCATCACCGTATTCTGAGGTCCCCTTCCATCACTGTATTCTGAGGTACCCTTCCATCACCGTATTCTGAGGTCCCCTTCCATCACCGTATTCTGAGGTACGCTTCTGTCACCGTATTCTGAGGTCCCCTTCTGTCACCGTATTCTGAGGTCCTCTTCTGTCATCGTATTCTGAGGTCCTCTTCTGTCATCGTATTCTGAGGTCCTCTTCTGTCATCGTATTCTGAGGTCCTCTTCTGTCACCGTATTCTGAGGTCCCCTTCTGTCATCGTATTCTGGGGTCCCCTTCCATCACTGTATTCTGAGGTCCTCTTCTGTCATCGTATTCTGGGGTCCCCTTCTGTCATCGTATTCTGAGGTCCTCTTCTGTCATCGTATTCTGAGGTCCCCTTCCATCACCGTATTCTGAGGTCCCCTTCCATCACTGTATTCTGAGGTACCCTTCCATCACCGTATTCTGAGGTAAGCTTCCATTGCTGTATTCTGAAGTGCGCTTCTGTCACCGTATTCTGAAGTACGCTTCTGTCACCCTATTCTGAGGTACGCTTCCATCGCTGTATTCTGAGGTACCCTTCTGTCACCGTATTCTAAGGTCCCCTTCTGTCATCATATTCTGGGGTCCTCTTCTGTCATCGTATTCTGAGGTCCTCTTCTGTCATCGTATTCTGAGGTACCCTTCCATCACCGTATTCTGAGGTACCCTTCCATCACCGTATTCTGAGGTCCCCTTCCATCGCTGTATTCTGAGGTACCCTTCTGTCACCGTATTCTGAGGTACGCTTCCATCGCTGTATTCTGAAGTACGCTTCTGACACCGTATTCTGAAGTACGCTTCTGTCACCCTATTCTGAGGTACGCTTCCATCGCTGTATTCTGAGGTCCCCTTCTGTCATCGTATTCTGAGGTCCCCTTCTGTCATCGTATTCTGAGGTCCCCTTCTGTCATCTATGACAGCAGGCAGGTAAAATTACCTTTTTGCATCCAGGAGGGAAAATATGTATGCCCTAGATTCAGGCTTTATGCTGACTTATACCACTAGGGGGAGTGCTGGGAGTCCTGCAGGAGAAGAGTTAATGAGCCCAGATGAAGTAAGTGGGCTCATTAAGACCTATAGAAAACACCCAGCATGCTTAGGGAGATGCTCCATCCTGGAACCAGTTCTGTGTAGACTGGGGAGTGTGGAGTCTGTCCTGTGCGGTAAGTTAATGCCTGTGTGGCAAACGTCTAAAACAGAGAGATAGGGACTGTGCCAGCACAAGGCAGCACAAGCAGCACCCAGTTGTTGGATAGGGAATCTACGTGTGTAGTAAGCGGTCAAACTGACCAGGACTTCTTTTCATGTTGTTTTGCTGTTATAATTTTCACTGCATATAATATAAATAAACCGCACCTTTGTTTTTTTTTCACCTACAACGCTGTCTGCTGTGCCTGATTTTGTGTGGTGAACCCATCCAGGGGGTCACACACACCCGCTGCCGAGCTAACCCCCTCACACATCGTATTCTGAGGTACCCTTCTGTCACCGGATTCGGGGCTACTCTTCCGTCACCGTATTCTGGGGTCCCCTTCCGTCACCGTATTCTGGGGTCCCCTTCTGTCTTTCTGGGGTCCCCTTCTGTCATTGTATTGAGGGACACTTGAGTGAAGGGACAACCTGCGGCGCGGCAAAATGTGGGTGTGTAATGCACAAAGCACAGGGGTCGGGAGGGTGTAATGCACAGAATGCAGGGGTCAGGAAGGTGTAATGCACAGAACGCAGGGGTCAGGAAGGTGTAATGCACAGAACGCAGGGGTCAGGAAGGTGTAATGCACAGAACGCAGGGGTCGGGAGGGTGTAATGCACACAACACAGGGGTCGGGAGGGTGTAATGCACAGAGTGCAGGGGTCGGGAGGGTGTAATGCACAGAGTGCAGGGGTCGGGAGGGTGTAATGCACAGAGTGCAGGGGTCGGGAGGGTGTAATGCACAGAGTGCAGGGGTCGGGAGGGTGTAATGCACAGAGTGCAGGGGTCGGGAGGGTGTAATGCACAGAGTGCAGGGGTCGGGAGGGTGTAATGCACAGAGTGCAGGGGTCAGGAAGGTGTAATGCACAGAACGCAGGGGTCGGGAAGGTGTAATGCACAGAACGCAGGGGTCGGGAAGGTGTAATGCACAGAACGCAGGGGTCGGGAGGGTGTAATGCACAGAGTGCAGGGATCGGGAGGGTGTAATGCACAGAGTGCAGGGGTCGGGAGTGTTTGGAGTCTGCATTTTTTTTTACTATATGTACTGAGTGCAGGGTTGCAAGTGTGCTACATAAAGAGGGCAGGGTTGCATTACATACTGAGTGCGGGGTGCACTATGTGCAGGGTTGCGGGGTGCGCTATGTACTGAGTGCAGGCTTGTGGGGTGGGGGGAGAGAGGGCGGAGAAGGGGGGGGAGAAGGAAGGAGGGGGAGAAGGAAGGAGGGGGAGTGAGAGAAATCCTAGCCCTCTGTGCGGTCCCTCCTGTGGGAAGGTGTGTGTGACACAGTACCTTCCATGTCATGCGCAGAGCCCGTTCTCATAGCTCAGTGGTCACGGAGCTGCTCCATCCAGCAGGTCTCCTGCCAGCCCATCCTAATCTCCGGTCAGCCTGGAGCCCTAGACCGGGTGCTGTCCCGCTCCCCAGACCTGCTGCCACTCTCAGTCTTTATGTTCACCCAGGGCAGTACCCGATTGGTCAGGCTGCCCCTGGGTCCACAGAGTGCCAGAGGGGGGAGGTGGAGTCAGCATCCACTGACATGGAGATCATCATGCAGGAAGACGTGAGCTGCGCCTGCTGAAAGAAAGCCTTGCGCCAGCGCGCCCCTGCCAATAATTTCAATGGATCCAGGTGCTGGAACTTGTTTCGGCACTTGGCTTAGCTCCGGGACATTACTATGATTGGCTGGGACCCCGGGACATCGATGTATTTCCGGGACGGTCCCGGTCAATCTGGGGTGGTTGGGATGTATGTTTTCTCTCTCCATAGTCTGAGGTATGCTTGTTTCTGCAGATCTTCCAGGTATAGAATCTGGTGGATGCTGGGAGTGGATCCTGCTGATCATTATCAGTAGGTAGGTGGGATCACCTCATACATTCACCTCCTTCTCTCATCATCTTTGTAAATTATGGTGGTGTTGGAGAAGCCATGTCACTTCTCACAATGATTGACGGCTCTGTGGACCAAGCTGGCCGGACACTGCTGAACCTTTCAAACAAATGCTTCTGGCTCAGTAGAAGTTCGATGAGTGTGAGTCCCGGTCAGCACCGCCGCATTCTCCCCGCACCATGAAGGAAGGGAACTGATCCATCTATGGCCAGCTTAGAGCTGCATTACATCCAAATCAAACATTTTTATAAGCTGCAATATGACATTTCTGGTTTGGGGGGTAATAGCTTCTTCCCCCTGGAAGTGATATGCAGTATGAGCTGAGAAGTGTCAGCTTCCGTCATGGCCTAACTGTGTGACTTCCCCCACCATGACTCTTCATCTGTTTATCCAACGACTGGAGTCCTTACCTCTGACCTGCAATACGAGACCAAGCCGTGCCGCCGCTTCTCCACGCTACCGGGTGTGGACATTGCTAGGCGGAGGACCATATCAACCAGTCTGTTTGTATATATGTGTGTATACAGCAAGGGCTAGAAGGAACCTGTTTACACATATTGTCCCTCTATATACAGTATCTGACAGAAGTAAGTACACCCCTCAGTCACATTTTGTGTAAATCTTTTCTTCTATCTTTTCATGTGACAACACTGAAGAAATGACACTTGTCTACAATGTAAAGTAGTGAGTGTACAGCTTGTATAACAGTGTAAATTTACTGTCCCCTCAAAATAACTCAACACACAGCCATTAATGTCTAAACCGCTGGCAACAAAAGTCAGTACACCCCTAAGTGAAAATCTCCAAATTGGGCCCAATTAGCCATTTTCCCTCCCCGGTGTCATGTGACTCATTAGTGTTACAAGGTCTCAGGTGTGAATGGGGAGCAGGTGTGTTAAATTTGGTGTTATCGCTCTCACTCTCTCATACTGGTCACTGGAGGTACAACATGGCACCTCATGGCAAAGAACTCTCTGAGGATCTGAAAAAAAGAATTGTTGCTCTACATAAAGATGGCCTAGAATATAAGAAGATTGCCAAGACCCTGAAACTGATCTGCAGCACGGTGGCCAAGACCATACAGGGGTATAACAGGACAGGTTCCACTCAGAACAGGCCTCGCCATGGTCCACCAAAGAAGTTGAGGTCACGTGATCAGCGTCATATCCAGAGGTTGTCTTTGGGAAATAGACGTATGAGTGCTGCCAGCATTGCTGCAGAGGTTGTAGGGGTGGGGGGTCAGCCTGTCAGTGATCAGACCATACGCCGCACACTGCATCAAATTGGTCTGCATGGCTGTCGTCCCAGAAGGAAGCCTCTTCTAAAGATGATGTACATGAAAGCCCACAAACAGTTTGCTGAAGACAAGCAGACTAAGGACATTGTGATGGGAGTCACTAATGGGGCACAGGGTGAATGAGAACCCCACTATGATCTGTGCTAGTCAGAGACTCAATGCTGTATATATGTGTACTGTTTGCTTTGCTAGTTTGGGGTGGGGCTGTATTCCAATGTTCTATTGTGTTTGTCTGCCTTGGATCACAGGATGTGTATTGCTGTGAGGAAAGAGGGAGGGGGGATTCCTCCAGCTGCCCCCCTGTTAAGACTGTTTACTGATGAGAAGTTAAGCACACCTGACCTGTGTGTCCATTGTCATTGGACAGTTTAACCCGCCCTGTTTTCCAAGGGTGGGGGGAAATGTTTTGAAGTGGGATCTGTATAACATGTGTTTTTTGGAATAAAGATTCATTCCTGCTTGAAACCTGAAGACAGAGCCGTGTCTCATTTTTGGGGTGGATTATTTGTATGGGTTCCTTGTTTGGCTGATTGGAGTGTTCGGTAGCTGCCTTTGTATTTGGGTTTGAAATGTCCTAAACGACTTTAACCCCTTTCATACTCGGGGTGTCGCTACACTGGTGGCAAGCAGCGGGATGATTCCCACAGCCCAGAAGGACAGCTACAAGAGGACACAGGCCAATGGAAGCACAGTATGAATGGCTAAAGCGCTCTACCCTCAAGGACTTACTGGAGAACCGGGGCAGACCGGCCAACAACCGTAAGAAGAGGGACATTATCGCAGAACTAGTCGAAATGGATAGAGCCGAAAGACCCAGCATAACAGACAGGACACCCGAAGAGGCAAGTTTTGATCGGGCTGTTGGATCATAGACCGAATTATAGTGGCTGTGGATGCAAATTGGCTACAGCAAAGAGGTGCTGCAGCAGCGGGAGTCACAGCAGCACCAACTGAAAGGAGAAAGGTACATTTTGCTGCTTTTAAAAATTTAAATGAAGCAGAAGGGGAGATTGATGGGTACCTTGCCGATTTTGAATGGCAATGTGCCCTACACCGGGTGCCCACAGAGGAATGGGTTACCATCTTGTCTGGGAAATTGTCCGGCCGGGCCAGTGAAGCGTTCAGGGCCATCCCAGACAAGGATATTATGAACTATGGGCTGGTAAAAGAAGCACTTTTGGCCAGGTATGCCGTCACACCGGAAGCATACCGGAGGCGGTTCCGAGAGACGAGCAAGCAGACTGGAGACTCATATGCCGAGTGGGCATGCCTCCTACACCGCACGGCATCCCACTGGGTCGCTGGATGCCAAGCAGTATCCGGGGAAGAGGTGCTGCAGCTGTTCCTGCTGGAGCACTTCTTTGACAAGCTGTTCCCAGAAGTCAGAGAGTGGGTCCGGGACCGAAAACCTTGCACCTTGTCTGAAGCAGCTTGCCTGGCGGATGAATACACAGACGCCCGCAAACTGGATAACCATGTGGTCAAGACAACAGCTCGGGTGGATTATCGATCAGCGGCACCCCCTCCAGCTGGCGCCTACAAACCACAGTTGTACCGCCCTACAGCATCACCTCCAGCGGCCACTTATTCTTAACAGCCCAGGTTCAACTCCCAGGACTACTCACAACCCATCAGGTGTTTCGGGTGTAAACAGCTAGGGCACAAAAAGCCAGACTGTCCGTTGAATCCAGCCAGGCAGTCCCACTCGTGGAGAAAGCCAGCAGGGGGGAATCCCTGCACATCCATGCCTGCGGCTCACTGCGTTGAGGAGGAAGAACAGTGGGGCATCCTGCACAAGGCAGATTCAGTACAAGCAGCTAACCAGGACAACCGGCAGCAACACAGACAGACCGTCCGGGTTAATGGAAAGGTAGCTAATGGCCTACGTGATACTGGCGCCACCATGACCCTACTACGGAAGAACCTCATCCCAGAGAGCCAACACACCGGGGACACTGTAGCCGTAAGGGTAGCAGGAGGCACTATTTTCCGGCTACCCGTTGCCCGTGTTCACCTGGACTGGGGGGTTGGTTCGGGACATGTGAATGTGGGGGTGATGAAGGATTTGCCAGCGGATGTACTACTGGGGAATGATTTGGCCCCCCTCGTTTCTGCTTACGCCCCGATGGGCCCCGCTGAGGCCAACCCAGTGACTACCCGTGCCCAGACCCGTGCTATTGGAACCGGCCCGCTTGCTGCTGAGACCCAGGTAAGACTATCTTCCCCGACATGTACCTTAGATCAGGCTCCCCTAGGTTGGGATACCCCAGAAGTATTCAGGAGGGAAACCCGGGAGGACCCGACCTTACAGAAGTATAGGGCTAAGGCAGATACTCAGGAAAAGGGAATAGATGGGGAGCTTTATGAATGGGTGGGGGATAGACTATAGGATCCCTAAGCCATCTCCGGGAAATAAAGTCCCTTCGCAGAAACGACAGCTGGTGGTACCTAAGAAATACCAGCTGGAGATTCTGCGAATTGGGCATGATGTACCACTGGCAGGACATCTAGGGTACCGCCGCACAGCCCATAGAATTATACAGAATTTCTTCTGGCCCAATTTTAACCAGGATGTGCGACAGTACTGCAAAACCTGTGACACATGTCAACGGGTAGGTAAGCGGGGGGACCACCCTAAGGCCAGACTTATGTCCATGCCTATTATTGGGGAGCCCTTTTACCGCATAGCCGTTGACATTGTGGGTCCCTTGGCCAGGCCTAGTCCATCCGGGAAGAAGTATATTCTCACCGTGGTGGACTTCGCCACCCGCTACCCAGAGGCAGTAGCTATGTCCAACATTGAAGCAGAGACGGTAGCTGATGCCGTGGTTAAAATATTTACTAGAGTGGGTTTCCCTAAGGAGATTCTCTCTGACCAGGGAACCCAGTTTACCGCTGTGCTCACCCAGCAGTTATGGAAGGTATGCAATATTAAGCCTTTGCTGAGCTCACCCTACCACCCCCAGACTAATGGTCTCTGCGAGCGCTTTAACGGGACCCTCAAGCAAATGCTGAGGACCTTTTCGGATGCTTGCAGAGACTGGGAGAAATTCCTGCCTCACCTGTTGTTTGCGTACAGAGAGGTACCCCAGGAATCTACTGGGTTCTCTCCCTTCGAGTTACTCTATGGGAGAAGGGTTCGCGGACCCCTCGATCTCATTAGAGGACACTGGGAGGGAGAGACAGAGCGGGAGGGGACCCCCATAGTGCCCTATGTTCTGGAACTCAGGGACCGCATGGCACAACTGTCTCTGATGGTAAGGGAGAATCTCCAGGCGGCCCAGGGGAGACAGAAGAGATGGTACGATCGGGGGGCCCGACAGCGTATCTTCCAGGTTGGGCAGAAGGTCTTAGTGCTCAAGCCTGTGAAGACCGACAAGATGCAGGCATCTTGGCAGGGCCCATATAAAGTAGTAGCCCAGGTATGTGATACTACCTATGTTATTGCCAGCTGTGCAGATGAAAGAATCCAGCGAACCTTTCATGTGAACATGCTGAAGGAGTATCAGGAACGGCAGGAGGATGTGGCTGCAGTATGTGCCCCTGCTGCGGACGACTCTGAAAGTTTACCCCTCCCTGACTTATTAGAGAGAGACCCCCAGACTGACCTCATTAGCCTCGTACAGCTAGGGGAACAGTTAAGCCCCACAAAGAAGTAACAGGCTAAGCGGCTTCTGTGGGAGAAACAGGCGACTTTCTCCCAAAAACCAGGCTACACGACCCTGGCTGTGCATAAGGTAGAGACCCCTGGACAAGCACCCCTGCGTCAGCCCCCCTACCGTATCCCTGAAGCAGTCCGAGAAGGAATGCGGAAGGAGATACAGGAGATGATTCAGTTAGGAGTCATTGAGCCCTCTGACAGCCCTTGGGCCTCGCCTGTAGTCCTGGTGCCTAAGAAAGACGGAACTACCCGGTTCTGCGTGGACTACAGGCGACTCAATGAGAAGACCACCACTGATGCCTACCCAATGCCCAGGGTAGATGAACTGCTAGATCGTTTAGCCAGGGGACATTATTTAACTACAATAGACCTGTGTAAGGGCTATTGGCAGATTCCCCTGGCCGAGGATGCTATCCCCAAGTCGGCATTTGTTACCCCGTTTGGCCTGTACCAGTCTAAGGTCATGCCATTCGGGATGAAAAATGCCCCGGCTACCTTCCAACGTATGGTGGATTGGCTCCTCGATGGCTTTCAGGATTTTGCATGTGCATACCTGGATGACATTGCGATCTACAGTGGGTCTTGGGAGGAGCACCTGGTTCACATAGGGGGTGGTTCTGGACAAGATTCGGGCCACAGGCCTGACCTTGAAACCAGACAAGTGCCATCTAGGTATGGCAGAGGTGCAGTACCTGGGACACCGTGTAGGGTGTGGGAACCAGAGACCAGAGCCAGCCAAGGTAGAGGCAGTAGCTAACTGGCCCACACCCCGTACTAAGACCCAGGTATTAGCCTTCTTGGGGACTGCCGGGTACTACCGGCGTTTTGTCCCTGATTACAGTGCTATCGCCAAGGCCCTGACTGACCTGACGAAAAAGAATTTACCTAGGCAGGTCCTGTGGTCTCCAGCTTGTGAAACCGCGTTTCTAGCCCTCAAGCAAGCACTTGTAAATGCCCCTGTCTTGGCTGCCCCAGTACCTAACAAATGTTTCCTTGTCCACACAGATGCTTCCATGTTTGGACTGGGGGCTGTGCTGAGCCAAATCGGGGAGGATGGAAGAGAACACCCTGTCGCATACCTGAGCAGAAAACTATTACCCCAGGAAGTGAGCTATGCAGCAGTGGAGAAAGAGTGCTTGGCCCTGGTTTGGGCCCTTAAAAAGTTGAACCCTTATTTGTATGGACAGGAATTTTCATTAGTCACTGATCACAACCCATTGGTCTGGCTTAACCGGGTCTCAGGAGACCATGGCAGGTTGCTGCGGTGGAGCTTAGCCCTGCAACCTTACAATTTCACCATCAGCTACCGACCCGGTAAGCAAAATGGCAATGCTGATGGGTTGTCCCGGCAAACCGACGTCACTCCGGCCTCCTAGTTCCGGACATCCCCAAGTTGACCCGAGAAGGATCAAGCCGGGTCTGCCGGAGTGTTCCACAAGGAGGGAGCCATGTGACGGGAGTCACTAATGGGGCACAGGGTGAATGAGAACCCCACTATGATCTGTGCAAGTCAGAGACTCAATGCTGTATATATGTGTACTGTTTGCTTTGCTAGTTTGGGGTGGGGCTGTATTCCAATGTTCTATTGTGTTTGTCTGCCTTGGATCACAGGATGTGTATTGCTGTGAGGAAAGAGGGAGGGGGGATTCCTCCAGCTGCCCCCCTGTTAAGACTGTTTACTGATGAGAAGTTAAGCACACCTGACCTGTGTGTCCATTGTCATTGGACAGTTTAACCCGCCCTGTTTTCTAAGGGTGGGGGGGAAATGTTTTGAAGTGGGATCTGTATAACATGTGTTTTTTGGAATAAAGATTCATTCCTGCTTGAAACCTGAAGACAGAGCCGTGTCTCATTTTTGGGGTAGATTATTTGTATGGGTTCCTTGTTTGGCTGATTGGAGTGTTCGGTAGCTGCCTTTGTGTTTGGGTTTGAAATGTCCTAAACGACTTTAACCCCTTTCATACTCTGGGTGTCGTTACAGACATGGATTACTGGAACCATGTCCTGTGGTCTGATGAGACCAAGATAAACTTATTTGGTTCAGATGGTGACAAGCGTGTGTGGGGGCAACCAGGCGAGGAGTACAAAGACAAGTGTGTCTTGTCTACAGTCAAGCATGGTGGTGGGAGTGTCATGGTCTGGGGCTGCATGAGTGCTGCCGGCACTGGGGGGCTACAGATCATTGAGGGAACCATGAATGCCAACATGTACTGTGACATACTGAAGCAGAGCATGATCTCCTCCCTTCAGAGACTGGGCCGCAGGGCAGTATTCCAACATGATAACCACCCCAAACACACCCCCAAGACCACCACTGCCTTGCTAAAGAAGCTGAGGGTAAAGGTGATAGACTGGCCAAGCATGTCTCCAGACCTAAACCCTATTGATCATCTGTGGGACATCCTCAAACAGAAGGTGGAGGAGTGCAAGGTCTCTAACATCCACCAGCTCTGTGATGTCATCATGTAGGATTGGAAGAGGACTCCAGTGGCAACCTGTGAAGCTCTGGTGACCTCCATGCCCAAGAGGGTTAAGGCAGTGCTGTAAAATAATGGTGGCCACACAATATTGACACTTTGGGCCCAATTTGGAGATTTTCACTTAGGGGTGTACTAGCGGTTTAGACATTAATGGCTGTGTGTTGAGTTATTTTGAGGGGACAGCAAATTTACACTGTTATATACATTTCTTTAGTGTTGTCACATGTAAAGATAGAAGAAAAGATTTACAAATGTATCACCCTGGGGTTTAGGCAGGGAGCTCCTCACAAATTTACTTGCCAGGAGTAGTTATCCTGGTTGATTGTTAGATATCTATTGATTTCTCCCTAAGTTTGGCCTTGTTGTACTTTTCTCTTCTAACACTAGGTGGCCGGGCACTTGGTGGTACTAGATATGAGAAGGGCAACGCAAGGTCAGGTTATGGGTATATGGGGTTGTCGTGGATATTCCACTATATGCTTGCGCTAATAAGCGCCCTTCCACCATAATGGTATAATGCATGCTTAAATACCCCATGTCTCCCGCATTCCCCAGTAAACGGACATGACCACATTCTTACATCCTCATCTCACCACGACCGCCGCCGAGCAGTTCACTGCTTCTTTTATTCACACACAAACTGGAAGTCCTGCCTCCAACAGCCAATCGCCTCCTACACAGGATGTGACCTCACAGGATATGACCAAATAAGCATGTGACAACACAGGATGTGACCTCACAGGATATGACCAAATAAGGATGTGACAACACAGGATGTGACCTCACAGGATATGACCAAATAAGGATGTGACAACACAGGATGTGACCTCACAGGATATGACCAAATAAGGATGTGACAACACAGGATGTGACCTCACAGTATATGACCAAATAAGGATGTGACAACACAGGATGTGACCTCACAGGATATGACCAAATAAGGATGTGACAACACAGGATGTGACCTCACAGGATATGACCAAATAAGGATGTGACAACACAGGATGTGACCTCACAGGATATGACCAAATAAGGGTGTGACAACACAGGATGTGACCTCACACAGGATATGACCAAATAAGGATGTAACAACACAGGATGTGACCTCACAGGATATGACCAAATAAGGATGTGACAACACAGGATGTGACCTCACAGGATATGACCAAATAAGGATGTGACAACACAGGATGTGAATGTCAACACAGGAAAAATGAATTTAAACAACCAATACAAAACAGTGATAAGGAAAGTCTTATGGGCGTGTCTGGGCGGGGGCAGCGTGTACAATCTCCAGCCCCCTGTCTCTGATCACAGGAAGCTTAGACTATGAACACCTCCCCCGACCACAACAATTCAAAGAATCCCATTTTTATCGTTCGTTCATGAATCCTTATTCTGCATTGTTCAGAGAACAAAGCATACCCGGACTATACTACTGTCTCTGTGGATGGGAGATTATCTGCAGGTATAAGCCATGGCACCCCAAATATGTTGATCAGGCATACAGGGGTGACACAAGCGCACATCCGCTAAACCGATAATGTCTTTGGAGAATGAACACATCCCCTCAAGACGATCGTTCTTTGCCTCGCACAGGGGCCCTTCGCTGGCGGACATATCCCCACTCTGCAAACACTTCTCTACATCCCCAAGGAGCTTTCCACTACCAAACGCATCTCAACCAGCGTCAGTCTGCCCCAGTCAGGTCTACAAAGTGGGAGAACTAACACTGGGAGACACTATGACAATACATATTAAATACATCTTCATAAAATTTCCACAACAGCGTATCTCAGCCAATGGGCAGGGGTTTTCTTGAATCCCTCAGCCTGTTGGGAGAACCTATATATTTGGGTGGGGTCATGTGATCTATGTTCTGTGTCACCATGACAGCTGTCTGGGTGGATGTGTTTCGTACTCCCCGGGCTGCTAGGCCAGAGATTGGGCCTATCCCAGGGGCATCTGGCTGCCAGGCTGTGTGAGGGCCAGAAGAGGGCAGCGCAGGGTTGGGTTTGCGACTTATAGTCCAACCAGAAGTGACGGTTCTGCTGGCCGGAGAACCTGTTGCGGTTGGAGGTAGAAGGGAAGCTGTCACCACAAAGGGACCAACCACCTTTACCAGGGACCACAGTGAGTAACTGAAGAAAGTATCAAAACCATATTCTCACCGAACGGGCACGGTGAAGAATCGGGAAACTTCAGGCGGGTATCAAGCCAGGGACCCAACCAGCGGAGGTGACACTTGCAGAGCAGCCTTGTGTGCCAAGTCAGGGACCGAGCTGGTTAGCAGGGGTGAAGCTTGAGAGGTATCTGGAGTGCCAAGCTAGGAACTCAGCAAGGAAGCGTGGAGGATGCTTGAGGGAGATACCACCGCAAACCTTGGAGGAGCTCCAGGAATTTAGAGTCGGTGAATCAGAGAGTGCAGTGAGAGATCGGGAGCTCAGTGTTGAAGAACTACAAGGAGAAGTTGTAGTGGAGCTGAGAGAACTAATACGTTTGAGTTAGGAACTGTTAAAGGACTATTACCATAGGAGACAGCAATCCTGGAAGTGCAGAAGTGGAGCCTTGCTGGAGCCTTTCCCTGTACGGTTGTTCTCCTACTGAAGTCTCAGAGTCTGCCTATTAAGTTTGCTACTATATAAGGGTGTCCTGGCCCTAACCCTCTTTCCCTTGCAAAATATAAAAGGACTGTTAAAATAAATAAAACCTCTTTTGCATCCGAGAAGTGTCTGGCGCCCAATGACTTTCGCCATCTTTGCACCCACTATGCATCGCAACCCACCACATATTGAAGGATGTCGGCTATCTCTGGCCTTGGAGGTCCTCATTAGACCAAAGAGATAAAAGACCTTCCTACACAAAAATGGGAGGGGTCTACTCCCTCTTGTGAGATACTGTATACCCCCTGTTTACAAATATTGTCCCTCTATATACTGTAACTATATCCCCATATATAAAGACACATTGTCGTGTGTGTGTGTGTGTGTGTGTGTGTATATATATATTCTACCCCCCTATATACTGTACAGTATATATAGACACATTGTCCTCTGTATATATCTATATCCCCCTATATACAGTATATATAGACACACTGTCCTCTGTATATATCTATATCCCCCTATACACAGTATATATAGACACACTGTCCTCTGTATATATCTATATCCCCCTATATACAGTATATAGACACACTGTCCTCTGTATATATCTATATCCCCCTATATACAGTATATATATAGACACACTGTCCTCTGTATATATCTATATCCCCCTATATACAGTATATATATAGACACACTGTCCTCTGTATATATCTATATCCCCCTATATACAGTATATAGACACACTGTCCTCTGTATATATCTATATCCCCCTATATACAGTATATATATATATATATATATATATAGACACACTGTCCTCTGTATATATCTATATCCCCCTATATACAGTATATATAGACACACTGTCCTCTGTATATATCTATATACAGTATATATAGACACACTGTCCTCTGTATATATCTATATCCCCCTATATACAGTATATATAGACACACTGTCCTCTGTATATATCTATATCCCCCTATATACAGTATATAGACACACTGTCCTCTGTATATATCTATATCCCCCTATATACAGTATATATAGACACACTGTCCTCTGTATATATCTATATACAGTATATATAGACACATTGTCCTCTTTATATATCTATATACAGTATATATAGACACACTGTCCTCTGTATATATCTATATCCCCCTATATACAGTATATAGACACACTGTCCTCTGTATATATCTATATCCCCCTATATACAGTATATATAGACACACTGTCCTCTGTATATATCTATATCCCCCTATATACAGTATATAGACACACTGTCCTCTGTATATATCTATATCCCCCTATATACAGTATATAGACACACTGTCCTCTGTATATATCTATATACAGTATATATAGACACACTGTCCTCTGTATATATCTATATACAGTATGTATAGACACACTGTCCTCTGTATATATCTATATCCCCCTATATACAGTATATAGACACACTGTCCTCTGTATATATATCTATATACAGTATATAGAGACGTATGGTCGGGGGTGGGGGGTTTCTAGGGGAGAGTTTTGGTTTTCTCGGTCGCTGAGCGGATCATCTGGACTCTTCCAGTCTGTTATTTATTCACCAATCGGAATGAGCGATCGTCCTGCAGACTGACCGGCCGGAACACACCGGAGGAGCCCAACATCAGACGGGTCAGAATGAACTTCTCCAGAACCGACCCGTCTGAGAGGAGAGATCTCCGGATATATGAGGAGGAAGTGCCCAGCTCCATCACACGGTAATCTGACTGGAGGAGGGGTATTTACTGACCTGTGATAGGAGAGGACGGAGGTATTTACTGACCTGTGAGAGGAGAGGACAGAGGTATTTACTGACCTGTGAGAGGAGAGGACGGAGGTATTTACTGACCTGTGAGAGGAGAGGACAGAGGTATTTACTGACCTGTGATAGGAGAGGAGGGAGGTATTTACTGACCTGTGATAGGAGAGGACGGAGGTATTTACTGACCTGTGATAGGAGAGGAGGGAGGTATTTACTGACCTGTGATAGGAGAGGAGGGAGGTATTTACTGACCTGTGAGAGGAGAGGACAGAGGTATTTACTGACCTGTGATAGGAGAGGAGGGAGGTATTTACTGACCTGTGATAGGAGAGGACGGAGGTATTTACTGACCTGTGATAGGAGAGGAGGGAGGTATTTACTGACCTGTGATAGGAGAGGAGGGAGGTATTTACTGACCTGTGATAGGAGAGGAGGGAGGTATTTACTGACCTGTGATAGGAGAGGAGGGAGGTATTTACTGACCGGTGAGAGGACGGAGGTATTTACTGACCTGTGATAGGAGAGGACGGAGGTATTTACTGACCTGTGATAGGAGAGGAGGGAGGTATTTACTGACCGGTGAGAGGACGGAGGTATTTACTGACCTGTGATAGGAGAGGACGGAGGTATTTACTGACCTGTGATAGGAGAGGACGGAGGTATTTACTGACCTGTGATAGGAGAGGACGGAGGTATTTACTGACCTGTGAGAGGAGAGGAGGGGTATTTACTGACCTGTGATAGGAGAGGACGGAGGTATTTACTGACCTGTGATAGGAGAGGACGGAGGTATTTACTGACCTGTGATAGGAGAGGAGGGAGGTATTTACTGACCTGTGATAGGAGAGGACGGAGGTATTTACTGACCTGTGATAGGAGAGGACGGAGGTATTTACTGACTTGTGATAGGAGAGGACAGAGGTATTTACTGACCTGTGATAGGAGAGGAGGGGTATTTACTGACCTGTGATAGGAGAGGAGGGGTATTTACTGACCGGTGATAGGAGAGGAGGGGTATTTACTGACCTGTGTTAGGAGAGGAGGGAGGTATTTACTGACTTGTGAGAAGAGAGGAGGGAGGTATTTACTGACTTGTGAGAAGAGAGGAGGGGTATTTACTGACTTGTGAGAAGAGAGGAGAGGAGGTATTTACTGACTTGTGAGAGGAGAGAGGTATTTACTGACTTGTGAGAAGAGGGGGTATTTACTGACCTGTGATAGGAGAGGAGGGGTATTTACTGACCTGTGATAGGAGAGGAGGGGTATTTACTGACCGGTGATAGGAGAGGAGGGGTATTTACTGACCTGTGATAGGAGAGGACGGAGGTATTTACTGACTTGTGAGAGGAGAGAGGTATTTACTGACTTGTGAGAAGAGGGGGTATTTACTGACCTGTGATAGGAGAGGAGGGGTATTTACTGACCGGTGATAGGAGAGGAGGGGTATTTACTGACCTGTGATAGGAGAGGACGGAGGTATTTACTGACTTGTGAGAGGAGAGGAGGGAGGTATTTACTGACTTGTGAGAAGAGGGGGGATATTTACTGACTTGTGAGAGGAGAGGAGGGAGGTATTTACTGACTTAGGAGAGGAGAGAGGTATTTACTGACCTGTGAGAGGAGGGAGGTATTTACTGACCTGTGAGAGGAGGGAGGTATTTACTGACTTGTGAGAGGAGGGAGGTATTTACTGACTCGTGATAGGAGAGGAGGGGTATTTACTGACTCGTGATAGGAGAGGAGGGGTATTTACTGACTCGTGATAGGAGAGGAGGGGTATTTACTGACTCGTGATAGGAGAGGAGGGGTATTTACTGACTCGTGATAGGAGAGGAGGGGTATTTACTGACTCGTGATGGAGAGGAGGGAGGTATTTACTGACTCGTGATAGGAGAGGAGGGGTATTTACTGACTCGTGATAGGAGAGGAGGGGTATTTACTGACTCGTGATGGAGAGGAGGGAGGTATTTACTGACTCGTGATAGGAGAGGAGGGAGGTAATATTTGGTAAAAAAGCAAATGGTGGGACTTCTAAGCACACGGGAGTAATAGTGAAATGAAGTAAAAATAGGTTTTCATGAATTCAGATGATCGTGTTCTTCTTCTAGAAAGGTTTTTATTGAACAGATCAATCAATATAGTGACACATATAGACATCGGAGGACACATCATCTATATAGATTATCATCTAGACATCGGAGGACACATCATCTATATAGATTATCATATAGACATCGGAGGACACATCATCTATATAGATTATAATATAGACATCGGAGGACACATCATCTATATAGATTATCATCTAGACATCGGAGGACACATCATCTATATAGATTATCATATAGACATCGGAGGACACATCATCTATATAGATTATCATATAGACATCGGAGGACACATCATCTATATAGATTATAATATAGACATCGGAGGACACATCATCTATATAGATTATCATATAGACATCGGAGGACACATCATCTATATAGATTATCATATAGACATCGGAGGACACATCATCTATATAGATTATCATCTAGACATCGGAGGACACATCATCTATATAGATTATCATCTAGACATCGGAGGACACATCATCTATATAGATTATCATATAGACATCGGAGGACACATCATCTATATAGATTATAATATAGACATCGGAGGACACATCATCTATATAGATTATCATATAGACATCGGAGGACACATCATCTATATAGATTATCATATAGACATCGGAGGACACATCATCTATATAGATTATCATATAGACATCGGAGGACACATCATCTATATAGATTATCATATAGACATCGGAGGACACATCATCTATATAGATTATCATATAGACATCGGAGGACACATCATCTATATAGATTATCATATAGACATCGGAGGACAC
Source organism: Aquarana catesbeiana (assembly GCF_042186555.1). Classification (NCBI taxonomy): domain Eukaryota; kingdom Metazoa; phylum Chordata; class Amphibia; order Anura; family Ranidae; genus Aquarana; species Aquarana catesbeiana. The sequence goes on along the minus strand of NC_133335.1, from coordinate 617,944 downwards.
ATCTATATAGATTATCATATAGACATCGGAGGACACATCATCTATATAGATTATCATCTAGACATCGGAGGACACATCATCTATATAGATTATCATATAGACATCGGAGGACACATCATCTATATAGATTATCATATAGACATCGGAGGACACATCATCTATATAGATTATAAAGTTGCAAAGAATGATAATAGCAGGATTTGCACTAGATTCCAGAATTACACTAAGAGCCCTTTCACACTGGGGCAGTTTGCAGGCGATATTGCGCTAATAATAGCGCCTGCAAACCGACCCGAAAGTGCCGCTGCTTTCATTCCAGTGTGAAAGCCCCGAGGGAGCGGTGCGCTGGCAGGACGGTAAAAAAAAGTCCTGCCAGCAGCATCTTCGGAGCGGTGAAGGAGCGGAGTGTATATTGCTCCTTCACCGCTCCTGCCCATTGAAATCAATGGGACGGCGCGGCTATACCACCGGCAAAAGCACCTCTGCAGAGGCGCTTTGCGGTGGTTTTTAACCATTTCTCGGCCGCTAGCGGGGGGTAAAACTGCCCCACTAGCGGCCACATACCGACGGTAAAGCGCCGCTTACAATAGCGGCGCTTTACCACCGACGCCTGCCCCAGTGTGAAAGGGCTCTAAGAATCTTATAAGATCAATATATACAGATAATATAGCGAAATGCTCATTTCCACTAATTTTACAAATATATCTGCAGAACTTTATATAACAGTTATGATAAAGAAAGATAAATACAAAACGTAACTCGTCAATATGGAATTAAAGAAGGGCGAGATATATTCATAAGTGGGTTCTCTTCATGTGTCCGAGTCCAGCAGGACTAGAGAGACCTAGAAAAGGGAAGGTAAAAAGAAGGAATAAGAGGAGAGAGGAGCAGAAGAAGAGTAAAGAAGGTGAGTGGGATAGAGAAGGGAAAAGAAAAGGGGGGGGGGAGTCCACGGGGTGAGAGAGGTGGAGACTTACAGGGCCAATCCCAGGCGGGTGCACGGGGTGAGAGGGGTGGAGACTTACAGGGCCGATCCCAGGCGGGTGCACGGGGTGAGAGGGGTGGAGACTTACAGGGCTGATCCCAGGCGGGTGCACGGGGTGAGAGGGGTGGAGACTTACAGGGCCGATCCCAGGCGGGTGCACGGGGTGAGAGGGGTGGAGACTTACAGGGCCGATCCCAGGCGGGTGCACGGGGTGAGAGGGGTGGAGACTTACAGGGCTGATCCCAGGCGGGTGCACGGGGTGAGAGGGGTGGAGACTTACAGGGCCGATCCCAGGCGGGTTCACGGGGTGAGAGGGGTGGAGACTTACAGGGCCGATCCCAGGCGGGTGCACGGGGTGAGAGGGGTGGAGACTTACAGGGCCGATCCCAGGCGGGTGCACGGGGTGAGAGGGGTGGAGACTTACAGGGCCGATCCCAGGCGGGTGCACGGGGTGAGAGGGGTGGAGACTTACAGGGCTGATCCCAGGCGGGTGCACGGGGTGAGAGGGGTGGAGACTTACAGGGCCAATCCCAGGCAGGTGCACGGGGTGAGAGGGGTGGAGACTTACAGGGCCGATCCCAGGCGGGTGCACGGGGTGAGAGAGGTGGAGACTTACAGGGCAGATCCCAGGCGGGTGCACGGGGTGAGAGGGGTGGAGACTTACAGGGCTGATCCCAGGCGGGTGCACGGGGTGAGAGGGGTGGAGACTTACAGGGCCGATCCCAGGCGGGTTCACGGGGTGAGAGGGGTGGAGACTTACAGGGCCGATCCCAGGCGGGTGCACGGGGTGAGAGGGGTGGAGACTTACAGGGCCGATCCCAGGCGGGTGCACGGGGTGAGAGGGGTGGAGACTTACAGGGCCGATCCCAGGCGGGTGCACGGGGTGAGAGGGGTGGAGACTTACAGGGCCGATCCCAGGCGGGTGCACGGGGTGAGAGAGGTGGAGACTTACAGGGCCGATCCCAGGCGGGTGCACGGGGTGAGAGGGGTGGAGACTTACAGGGCCGATCCCAGGCGGGTGCACGGGGTGAGAGGGGTGGAGACTTACAGGGCCGATCCCAGGCGGGTGCACGGGGTGAGAGGGGTGGAGACTTACAGGGCCGATCCCAGGCGGGTGCACGGGGTGAGAGGGGTGGAGACTTACAGGGCCGATCCCAGGCGGGTGCACGGGGTGAGAGGGGTGGAGACTTACAGGGCCGATCCCAGGCGGGTGCACGGGGTGAGAGGGGTGGAGACTTACAGGGCCGATCCCAGGCGGGTGCACGGGGTGAGAGAGGTGGAGACTTACAGGGCCGATCCCAGGCGGGTGCACGGGGTGAGAGAGGTGGAGACTTACAGGGCCGATCCCAGGCGGGTGCACGGGGTGAGAGAGGTGGAGACTTACAGGGCCGATCCCAAGTGGGTGCACGGGGTGAGAGAGGTGGAGACTTACAGGGCCGATCCCAGGCGGGTGCACGGGGTGAGAGGGGTGGAGACTTACAGGGCCGATCCCAGGCGGGTGCACGGGGTGAGAGGGGTGGAGACTTACAGGGCCGATCCCAGGCGGGTGCACGGGGTGAGAGGGGTGGAGACTTACAGGGCCGATCCCAGGCGGGTGCACGGGGTGAGAGGGGTGGAGACTTACAGGGCCGATCCCAGGCGGGTGCACGGGGTGAGAGGGGTGGAGACTTACAGGGCCGATCCCAGGCGGGTGCACGGGGTGAGAGGGGTGGAGACTTACAGGGCCGATCCCAGGCGGGTGCACGGGGTGAGAGGGGTGGACACTTACTATAGAGAGAGTAATGCTGACACAAAACGGGAAGGGTGGGAATATGCCACCCATGGTTGCCAGGTAGAAGAAATGTATCATGCGTATCTGATAATACGGCCGGCAGATCTTCATTAACCATCATCTCATTTACACGGTTCTTAACTGCCTCAAAGCTGAGAGCGGGAGTTTTCCAAGCCTTAGCTTTGGTTAATTTAGTTGCAGTAAAAAATATGGGATGCCAATTGGTGTTCTGGTCTTAGTAATTCTGTGATCGGTTTCCCCAGGATAACTTCAAAGGGTCTCTCTTTATATTAGTATTGAAGAGGTTACACAGCAATGCATAGACTCTAACCCATAGTCTGCATACCTCCTTGGGACACTGCCACCAAATGTGTGCCATCATACCCTCCCGAGAGCACCCACGAAAACACGGAGGAATAAGTTGGGATAAAACTAGCTAATCTGGCCGGGGTGTAATACCATCTATAAAGCACTTTATAGGCATTTTCCAAGAAAAGAACATTCCTGGAGCATTTGGACAATGCAATAGTCATGACCTGCCAATCCTCCGGGTCCAACTGCTTCCCAAATTCCGCCTCCCACTGGAGATGGTATGATCTCTAGGGTGGTCTTTTGGAGTTAATTATAGCTGTATATATTAAAGAAATCAAACCCGAGGATTGAGGTTGTGATCTACAAAGGCTTTCAAAGGGGGCTAACATATAGGGGGTTGGTTGAGATTTTATAAGGGTTTGAAGGAAATGTCGGAGTTGTATGTAGCTATAGTGCTCCCTAAGGGGGATATTATGGGAGGAGCATAAGACTGCAAATGGGATGATCTTGGTAGGGGTAAGCATTGAGTGGATATCTACAAAGCCACTCTCGGTCCACCACATAAATTGTTGTGGGTTATCGCAACCAGGTGGAAATAGTGGACACTGAAGAAGGCGAAGTACGGGGAGGTGGGGAGAGATTAAGCCCGCCGTATATTTGACTGTGTCCCATAACCAAAGAGAGTGGGCCAAACATGGACCAATAGTGGTTGGGCGATAGACTCGGGGAAGCCAAGGAAGGAAGTCTAATGGTGTCGGGTGCGAGTCCATCAGATCAATAGTGGCCCATAGCGGCATTTGTTGTTTCTCATGAAGGTGAGATAGTGGAGCAATTGCTGCTGCTGTATAATAAGCGTGTAGGTTGGGAACCGAGAGGCCACCATTGATCCTTCGGGCGTACAACACCTGCCGTTTAATCCTAGGTTTTTTTAGAGCCCCATATAAATTGCATAATTTTGCGATGGTGTATGCGTAGAACATAAGAAGGGACCTGGACCGGCAAGACCCGAAAATATTATAGCAGCTTCGGGAGATGGGTCATACGGATGGTTGCAATCCTACCAAACCAGGACAATGGGAGGGTGGAGCAGGAGATTATCATGTTCTAACCATTCATGGATCTCATATCCTGTACGGATTCCTTGGAATGTTTATGTATTTTCTTTGGCTTTCATGAATTGTAAAGTTATACAAATATTTATATATAGCAAAATGCATAGAATTATTTGATATAAAAACGTTATGATAATCTGAATGAATGAAAAGGTATTTTTACTGCATTTCACTATTACTCCCGTGTGCTTATAAGTCCCGCCATTTGCTTTTTTACCAAATATTACCTTGCTGGGATGGAGGAGGGGACCTGAGCGGCCCTACTACACCTCATGAAAAGTCCCACCAATATTCTCTCCTTTTACCTACTTACAGAGGAGGGAGGTATTTCCTGACCTGTGAGAGGAGGGGAGAGAGTATTTACTGACCTGTGAGAGGAGGGGAGGTATTTACTGACTTGTGAGAGGAGGGAGGTATTTACTGACCTGTGATAGGAGAGAAGGGAGGTATTTACTGACCTGTCATAGGAAAGGATGAAGGTATTTACTGACTTGTGAGAGGAGAGGAGGGAGGTATTTACTGACTTGTGAGAGGAGAGGAGGGAGATATTTACTGACCTGTGAGAGGAGAGGAGGGATATATTTACTGACCTGTGAGAGGAGAGGAGGGAGGTATTTACTGACCTGTGAGAGGAGAGGAGGGAGGTATTTACTGACCTGTGAGAGGAGAGGAGGGAGGTATTTACTGACCTGTGAGAGGAGAGGAGGGAGATATTTACTGACCTAGGAGAGGAGGGAGGTATTTACTGACTTGTGAGAGGAGAGGAGGGAGGGATTTACTGACCTGTGATAGGAGAGGAGGGAGGGATTTACTGACCTGTAAAGGGATGGTGAACCCGCGCAGTGAACATAAAGACTTAATTGGTAAAGTTTGGAACTGCTGCCTCCCAACAGGCAGTCACCCTAAAATGGGGACAGCTGAGATATATTAGAAATGGTAGAAGGGTTTGGCGCTGTTCCTATTTAGTTTCCTACCTCCATATAGGTTACTAGATTAAAATAAATTCTTAGGTGCACCGTGCATATATCAAATATTAAATACAATATGGATTCCCAAGTATACCGTGCATGAGTCAATTAAATATTCTGCTGCAATATTGTGCAATCATAGGTGATACATAGATATGTAATATTGCTAAGGGGGGAAGAAAGGGGGGGGGGAAGGGAGAAGGGAGTGAGATAGGGAAGTGGGGAGGGGGTGTAGGAAGTCTGTTCCTAAGGAAAATTACAATAACAAGATAAAGTGCAAATGTGCTGGTGCAATCCAAAAGGCAACAGTGACAAGATAAGGTGCAAACGTGCTTCAAAATTCTTTAGTAAGTCTCTTGTGCCATATTCTTGTGCTGTGGTGATAATCCTTCTCTTATAATATCTCTTTGCTCTGAAAGTGCAGCCACTCACCAGATCACTTCACCCCTGCGGGGGTAGTAGGCAGTTACAGTTTTATCGCCACTGTACAGCGATCGCTGGCGGGCTCAGGATCGTGGTATATCATATATAAAGAGAGAGGGAGTGCCCATAGCGTAAAATTGCTTTAAAAAAGTTTTATTACACAAAATGAAAGGGTACTCACACTTTTACAGTAAAAATCAAGCGAAATGGTAAAAACGTCAGAACCGTCATAAATATCCTTCAGCGCTGGTGCAGGAGGTGATGTTTGGGAAGCACAGATTAGGCCACGCCCTACGCGTTTCGTCGTTAGGACGTCTACGGCTCCCGTAGACGTCCTAACGACGAAACGCGTAGGGCGTGGCCTAATCTGTGCTTCCCAAACATCACCTCCTGCACCAGCGCTGAAGGATATTTATGACGGTTCTGACGTTTTTACCATTTCGCTTGATTTTTACTGTAAAAGTGTGAGTACCCTTTCATTTTGTGTAATAAAACTTTTTTAAAGCAATTTTACGCTATGGGCACTCCCTCTCTCTTTATATATGATATACCACGATCCTGAGCCCGCCAGCGATCGCTGTACAGTGGCGATAAAACTGTAACTGCCTACTACCCCCGCAGGGGTGAAGTGATCTGGTGAGTGGCTGCACTTTCAGAGCAAAGAGATATTATAAGTGAAGGATTATCACCACAGCACAAGAATATGGCACAAGAGACTTACTAAAGAATTTTGAAGCACGTTTGCACCTTATCTTGTCACTGTTGCCTTTTGGATTGCACCAGCACATTTGCACTTTATCTTGTTATTGTAATTTTCCTTAGGAACAGACTTCCTACACCCCCTCCCCACTTCCCTATCTCACTCCCTTCTCCCTCCCCCCCCCCCCCTTTCTTCCCCCCTTAGCAATATTACATATCTATGTATCACCTATGATTGCACAATATTGCAGCAGAATATTTAATTGACTCATGCACGGTATACTTGGGAATCCATATTGTATTTAATATTTGATATATGCACGGTGCACCTAAGAATTTATTTTAATCTAGTAACCTATATGGAGGTAGGAAACTAAATAGGAACAGCGCCAAACCCTTCTACCATTTCTAATATTTACTGACCTGTGATAGGAGAGGAGGGAGATATTTACTGACCTAGGAGAGGAGGGAGGTATTTACTGACCTGTGATAGGAGAGGATGGAGGTATTTACTGACCTGTGATAGGAGAGGATGGAGGTATTTACTGACTTGTGAGAGGAGAGGAGGTTGGCATTTACTGACCTGTGATAGGAGAGGATGAAGGTATTTACTGACTTGTAAGAGGAGAGGAGGTTGGCATTTACTGACCTGTGATGGGATAGGAGGGAGGTTGTGACAGATCTAGCCGGGACAGAGGCTATTGGAGAGGACTGAATGTGAGCCTCTTGCCAACAGATTATGGGCCCTGGATTTTACAGGAACAAAACCCTGCAAGGTGAATTAGAAATCCAGTCTGATCTGTACTAGTCGGACTCAGTCGTGTATATATGTATATATTGTATGTTGTCTCATTCTGTTGTGGACTCTTTGCTGTGATCATTTGGGATTTGTGTCCCTGTATAGGGAGGGGGGATTCCTCCAGCAGCCCCCCTGCTGATAAGACTGATTCATACTGACGGGACACATCCTGTGAGGAGATGCTGGTGTCATCAACTCCAACTACCTGTCTTGTTCTCAGCTATAATGTGTTTAATGTAAATGAGTTTAGTCTGGCTTACCACAAGTTCTAAGGGTATTCAACTCATTGTTGTTTGTTCTAATTAACCCTGTGTTGATGTTTATGGTAATGTGTATTGAATAGTCACCTAGTCTGGGTAAATGATTTAGTAAACTAGCTCATGTTAATTAGGTTACAGTTGTATTGTTAGAGGAGGTTCCAACGGCATATGAAGTCTTGTCATTTTGATTCTAAATAAAATAGTCCATGTTAGCAGTGAAACAAGTGTCGCCTTGTTTTGTGGAGTGTGGGACGTTCCGTGACAGAGGTATTTACTGACTTGTGATAGGAGAGAAGGGAGGTATTTACTGACTTGTGATAGGCGAGAAGGGAGGTATTTACTGACTTGTGATAGGTGAGAAGGGAGGTATTTACTGACTTGTGATAGGCGAGAAGGGAGGTATTTACTGACCTGTGATAGGAGAGAGGTATTTACTGACCTGTGAGAGGAGAGGAGGGAGGTATTTACTGACTTGTGAGAGGGGAGGTATTTACTGACCTGTGAGAGGAGGGAGGTATTTACTGAACTGTGATAGGAGAGGAGGGGTATTTACTGACCTAGGAGGGGAGATATTTACTGAACTGTGATAGAGGAGGGGTATTTACTGACCTAGGAGGGGAGGTATTTACTGAACTGTGAGAGGAGGGGTATTTACTAACCTGTGAGGAGGGGAGGTGTTTACTAACCTGTAAGAGGAGAGGAGGGCGGTATTCACTGAACTGTGATAGGAGAGGAGGGGTATTTACTGACCTGTGAGAGGAGAGGAGGGGAGGTATTTACTGAATTGTGAGAGGAGAGGAGGGAGGTATTTACTGAACTGTGATAGGAGAGGAGGGGTATTTACTGACCTGTGAGAGGAGAGGAGGGCAGTATTTACTGACTTGTGAGAGGAGGGGAGGTATTTACTGACTTGTGAGAGGAGGGGAGGTATTTACTGACTTGTGAGAGGAGGGGAGGTATTTACTGAATTATGAGAGGAGGGGAGGTATTTACTTACCTGGAGAGGGCTATTTGCTGACTTCTAACTTCAGAGATTTTCCTTCACACTACTAAGAAGCAATATTTAGTAGATTTGTGGGTCCCCAAACCTCGCTGTCCACCTATCACCATCTCTGTAGTACCAATGAGCCATGAGGAAGGATTACTCTCCAAGGCTGAAAGGTTTCCCCTAACTAAATCTTTCCTCTCCAGAGGTTCTCCATCCATAATACGATCACACAATCCCACCATCCATAATACGATCACACAATCCCACCATCCATAATACGATCACACAATCCCACCACAATCCCACCATCCATAATACGATCACACAATCCCACCATCCATAATACGATCACACAATCCCACCATCCATAATACAATCACACAATCCCACCACAATCCCACCATCCATAATACGATCACACAATCCCACCATCCATAATACGATCACACAATCCCACCATCCATAATACGATCACACAATCCCACCACAATCCCACCATCCATAATACGATCACACAATCCCACCATCCATAATACGATCACACAATCCCACCATCCATAATACAATCACACAATCCCACCATCCATAATACGATCACACAATCCCACCATCCATAATACGATCACACAATCCCACCATCCATAATACAATCACACAATCCCACCATCCATAATACGATCACACAATCCCACCATCCATAATACGATCACACAATCCCACCACAATCCCACCATCCATAATACGATCACACAATCCCACCATCCATAATACGATCACACAATCCCACCATCCATAATCCGATCACACAATCCCACCACAATCCCACCATCCATAATACGAACACACAATCCCACCATCCATAATACGAACACACAATCCCACCATCCATAATACGATCACACAATCCCACCATCCATAATACGATCACACAATCCCACCATCCATAATACGATCACACAATCCCACCATCCATAACACGATCACACAATCCCCCCCTCCATAATACGATCACACAATCCCACCACAATCCCACCATCCATAATACGATCACACAATCCCCCCCTCCATAATACGATCACACAATCCCACCACAATCCCACCATCCATAATACGATCACACAATCCCACCATCCATAATACGATCACACAATCCCACCATCTATAATACGATCACACAATCCCACCATCCATAATACGATCACACAATCCCACCATCTATAATACGATCACACAATCCCACCATCCATAATACGAACACACAATCCCACCACAATCCCACCATCCATAATACGATCACACAATCCCACCATCCATAATACGATCACACAATCCCACCATCCATAATACGATCACACAATCCCACCATCCATAATACGATCACACAATCCCACCATCCATAATACGATCACACAATCCCACCATCCATAATACATAGTTACATAGTAGGTGAGGTTGAAAAAAGACACAAGTCCATCAAGTCCAACCTCTATGTGTGATTATATGTCAGTATTACATTACATATCCCTGTATGTTGCGGTCATTCAGGTGATTATCTAATAGTTTCTTGAAGCTATCAATGCTCCCCGCTGAGGCCACCGCCTGTGGAAGGGAATTCCACATCCTTACCGCTCTTACAGTAAAGAACCCTCTACATAGTTTAAGGTTAAACCTCTTTTCTTCTAATTGTAATGAGTGGCCCCGAGTCTTATTAAACGCTCTTCTGCGAAAAAGTTTTCTCCCTATTGTGGGGTCACCAGTACAGTATTTATATATTGTGGGGTCACCAGTCTGGTATTTGTATATTGTGGGGTCACCAGTCCGGTATTTATATATTGTGGGGTCACCAGTCTGGTATTTGTATATTGTGGGGTCACCAGTCCGGTATTTATATATTGTGGGGTCACCAGTCCGGTATTTGTATATTGTGGGGTCACCAGTCCGGTATTTGTATATTGTGGGGTCACCAGTCCGGTATTTATATATTGTGGGGTCACCAGTCCGGTATTTGTATATTGTGGGGTCACCAGTCCGGTATTTATACATTGAAATCATATCCCCTCTCAAGCGTCTCTTCTCCAGAGAGAATAAGTTCAGAGCTCACAACCTTTCCTCATAACTAAGATCCTCCAGACCCTTTATTAGCTTTGTTGCCCTTCTTTGTAGTCGCTCCATTTCCAGTACATCCTTCCTGAGGACTGGTGCCCAGAACTGGACATCATACTCCAGGTGCGGCCGGACCAGAGTCTTGTAGAGCGGGAGAATTATCGTTTTATCTCTGGAGTTGATCCCTTTTTAATGCCAATATTCTGTTTGCTTTGTTAGCAGCAGCTTGGCATTGCATGTCATTGCTGAGCCTATCATCTACTAGGACCCCCAGGTCCTTTTCCATCCTAGATCCCCCCAGAGGTTCTCCCCCCAGTCTATAGATTGCATTCAGATTTTTGCCACCCAAATACATTATTTTACATTTTTCTACATTGAACCTCATTTGCCATGTAGTCGCCCCTCCCCCATTCATTTGTTCAGGTCTTTTTGCAAGATTTCCACATCCTGTGGAGAAGTTATTGCCCTGCTTAGCTTAGTATCATCTGCAAATACAGAGATGGAACTGTTTATCCCATCCTCCAGATCGTTTATGAACAAATTAAATAGGATTGGTCCCAGCACAGAACCCTGGGGAACCCCACTACCCACCCCTGACCATTCTGAGTACTCCCCATTTATCACCACCCTCTGAACTCGCCCTTGTAGCCAGTTTTCAATCCATGTACTCACCCTATGGTCCATGCCAACGCACCTTATTTTGTACAGTAAACGTTTATGGGGAACTGTGTCAAATGCTTTTGTAAAATCCAGATACACCACGTCTACGGGCCTTCCTTTATCTAGATGGCAACTCACCTCCTCATAGAAGGTTAATAGATTGGTTTGGCAAGAACGATTCTTCATGAATCCATGCTGATTACTGCTAATGATATAATTCTTATTACTAAAATCTTGTATATAGTCCCTTATCATCTCCTCCAAGAGTTTACATACTATTGATGTTAGGCTAACTGGTCTGTAATTCCCAGGGATGTTTTTTGGGCCCTTTTTAAATATTGGTGCTACATTGGCTTTTCTCCAATCAGCTGGTACCATTCCAGTCAATAGACTGTCTGTAAAAATTAGGAACAACGGTCTGGCAATCACCTGACTGAGTTCCCTAAGTACCCTCGGATGCAAGCCATCTGGTCCCGGTGATTTATTAATGTTAAGTTTCTCAAGTCTAATTTTAATTCCGTCCTCTGTTAACCATGGAGGTGCTTCCTGTGTTGTGTCCTGAGGATAAACACTGCAGTTTTGGTTACTGAAGCCCCCCGATTCACTTGTGAAGACTGAGGAGAAGAATAAATTCAATACCTTCGCCATCTCCCCATCCTTTGTAACCAGATGTCCTTCCTCATTCTTTATGGGGCCAATATGGTCTGTCCTCCCTTTTTTACTGTTTACATACTTAAAGAATTTCTTGGGATTTTTTTTGCTCTCCTCCGCTATGTGTCTTTCATGTTCTATCTTAGCCGTCCTAATTGCACCCTTACATTTCCTGTTGCATTCTTTATAAAGTCTGAATGCTGAGGATGATCCCTCAACCTTGTATTTTTTGAAGGCCTTCTCCTTTGCTTTTATATGTATTTTTACATTGGAGTTAAGCCACCCAGGACTTTTGTTCGCTCTTTTAAATTTATTACCCAATGGGATACATTGGCTAATGCCCTTATTTAATATGCTCTTAAAGCAAACCCATCTCTCCTCCGTATTCTTTGTTCCTAATATTTTATCCCAATTTATGCCTTTTAGCAAGGTTTGTAGTTTAGGGAAGTTGGCTCTTTTGAAATTCAGTGTCTTTGTGTTCCCTTCATGTTTCCTATTTGTGTGATTTATACTGAAACTAATTGACCTGTGATCGCTGTTACCTAAATTGCCCCGTATTTCCACATCTGTGATCAGGTCTGTATTGTTGGTAATCAGTAGATCCAGTAATGTTTTATTTCTAGTTGGTGCGTCTACCATCTGACCCATAAAATTGTCCTGCAAGACATTAAGGAACTGGCGAGCCTTAAATGAATGCGCGGTTCCCTCCGCCCAGTCTATGTCTGGATAATTAAAATCCCCCATTATGATAACACTTTCCATCCTTGCTGCTAATCCAATTTGTGATAGGAGATCCGTCTCCACTTCCTCCCTCAGGTTAGGGGGCCTATAGCATACTCCCAGTATTATTTACCCCTTAGCTTCATCCCTTTGGAGCTCTACCCATAAAGATTCCACCTCCTCTCTAGCTCCCTCAGTGATGTCATCTCTCACATTCACTTGTACATTATTCTTGATATATAGGCATACCCCTCCCCCTTTTTTACCCTCTCTATCCTTGCGGTATAGGGTATACCCTTGAATGTTTGCCAGCCAATCATGAGAGCTGTTGAACCAGGTCTCTGAAATTCCCACAAAATCCAAATCCTCCTTGTACAACAGTATCTCTAGTTCACCCATCTTGTCCGCCAGGCTCCTGGCATTGGTGAACATGCCACATAGTTTAGACCGGTCGCATATTGTCCTCGTATTGGGTGTTAAATACGATCACAAAATCCCACCACAATCCCACCATTCAAAATACGATCACACAATCCCACCACAATCCCACCATCCATAATACGATCACATAATCCCACCATCCATAATACGATCACACAATCCCACCATCCATAATACGATCACACAATCCCACCATCCATAATACGATCACACAATCCCACCATCAATAATACGATCACACAATCCCACCATCCATAATACGATCCCACCATCCATAATACGATCCCACCATCCATAATACGATCACACAATCCCACCATCCATAATACGATCACACAATCCCACCACAATCCCACCATCCATAATACGATCACACAATCCCACCATCCATAATACGATCACACAATCCCACCATCCATAATACGATCACACAATCCCACCATCCATAATACGATCACACAATCCCACCATCCATAATACGATCACACAATCCCACCACAATCCCACCATTCATAATACGAACACACAATCCCACCACAATCCCACCATCCATAATACGATCACACAATCCCACCACAATCCCACCATCCATAATACGATCACACAATCCCACCACAATCCCACCATCCATAATACGATCACACAATCCCACCACAATCCCACCATCCATAATACGATCACACAATCCCACCATCCATAATACGATCACACAATCCCACCACAATCCCACCATCCATAATACGATCACACAATCCCACCATCCATAATACGATCACACAATCCCACCACAATCCCACCATCCATAATACGATCACACAATCCCACCACAATCCCACCATTCATAATACGATCACACAATCCCACCATCCATAATACGATCACACAATCCCACCATTCATAATACGATCACACAATCCCACCATTCATAATACGATCACACAATCCCACCATCCATAATACGATCACATAATCCCACCATCCATAATACGATCACACAATCCCACCACAATCCCGCCATCCATAATACGATCACACAATCCCACCATCCTTAATACGATCACACAATCCCACCACAATCCCACCATTCATAATACGATCACACAATCCCACCATCCATAATACGATCACACAATCCCACCACAATCCCACCATCCATAATACGATCACACAATCCCACCATCCATAATACGATCATACAATCCCACCACAATCCCACCATCCATAATACGATCACACAATCCCACCATCCATAATACGATCACACAATCCCACCATCCATAATACGATCATACAATCCCACCACAATCCCACCATCCATAATACGATCACACAATCCCACCATCCATAATACGATCACACAATCCCACCATCCATAATACGATCACACAATCCCACCATCCATAATACGATCACACAATCCCACCATCCATAATACGATCACACAATCCCACCATCCATAATACGATCACATAATCCCACCATCCATAATACGATCACACAATCCCACCATCCATAATACGATCACACAATCCCACCATCCATAATATGATCACACAATCCCACCATTCATAATACGATCACACAATCCCACCACAATCCCACCATCCATAATACGATCACACAATCCCACCACAATCCCACCATCCATAATACGATCACACAATCCCACCATCCATAATACGATCACACAATCCCACCACAATCCCACCATCCATAATACGATCACACAATCCCACCATCCATAATACGATCACACAATCCCACCATCCATAATACGATCACACAATCCCACCATCCATAATACGATCACACAATCCCACCACAATCCCACCATCCATAATACAATCACACAATCCCACCACAATCCCACCATCCATAATACGATCACATAATCCCACCATCCATAATACGATCACACAATCCCACCATCCATAATACGATCACACAATCCCACCATCCATAATACGATCACACAATCCCACCACAATCCCACCATCCATAATATGATCACACAATCCCACCATTCATAATACGATCACACAATCCCACCACAATCCCACCATCCATAATACGATCACACAATCCCACCACAATCCCACCATCCATAATACGATCACACAATCCCACCATCCATAATACGATCACACAATCCCACCACAATCCCACCATCCATAATACGATCACATAATCCCACCATCCATAATACGATCACACAATCCCACCATCCATAATACGATCACACAATCCCACCACAATCCCACCATCCATAATACGATCACACAATCCCACCACAATCCCACCATCCATAATACGATCACACAATCCCACCATCCATAATACAATCACACAATCCCACCACAATCCCACCATCCATAATACGATCACATAATCCCACCATCCATAATACGATCACACAATCCCACCATCCATAATACGATCACACAATCCGACCACAATCCCACCATCCATAATACGATCACACAATCCCACCATTCATAATACGAACACACAATCCCACCATCCATAATACGATCACACAATCCCACCATCCATAATACGATCACACAATCCCACCACAATCCCACCATCCATAATACGATCACACAATCCCACCACAATCCCACCATCCATAATACGATCACACAATCCCACCATCCATAATACGATCACACAATCCCACCATCCATAATACGATCACACAATCCCACCACAATCCCACCATCCATAATATGATCACACAATCCCACCATTCATAATACGATCACACAATCCCACCACAATCCCACCATTCATAATACGATCACACAATCCCACCACAATCCCACCATCCATAATACGATCACACAATCCCACCATCCATAATACGATCACACAATCCCACCACAATCCCACCATCCATAATATGATCACACAATCCCACCATTCATAATACGATCACACAATCCCACCATCCATAATACGATCACACAATCCCACCACAATCCCACCATTCATAATACGATCACACAATCCCACCACAATCCCACCATCCATAATACGATCACACAATCCCACCATCCATAATACGATCACACAATCCCACCATCCATAATACGATCACACAATCCCACCATCCATAATACGATCACACAATCCCACCACAATCCCACCATTCATAATACGATCACACAATCCTACCATCCATAATACGATCACACAATCCCACCATCCATAATACGATCACACAATCCCACCATCCATAATACGATCACACAATCCCACCATCCATAATACGATCACACAATCCCACCATCCATAATACGATCACACAATCCCACCACAATCCCACCATCCATAATACGAACACACAATCCCACCATCCATAATACGATCACACAATCCCACCATCCATAATACGATCACACAATCCCACCATCCATAATACGATCACACAATCCCACCATCCATAATACGATCACACAATCCCACCACAATCCCACCATCCATAATACGATCACACAATCCCACCACAATCCCACCATCCATAATACGATCACACAATCCCACCATCCATAATACGATCACACAATCCCACCACAATCCCACCATCCATAATACGAACACACAATCCCACCATCCATAATACGAAGCCCTGACATTTGTATAGCACTACCCCCCGTAGGGGTCGCTGAGTGTAGATTTTCCTGGGCCTCCCTCTGATTATCCTGCAGCCAGATGCTTGGGTATTTTCACACGATCAGGTGCACACTCATCTGCTCGTTATCCAATGACCAGTCTTGTTTGTTTGTATATATTGGTAGAACTTGTATAGGAGAAGGGATTAGTGGGATACTCCAACTTGAACTATACACAGATGAGGACAACTCTCACTTGGCCTGCCTTGGTTGACTTGAATAGCAGACCCTCTGCTGAACTCTACAACATTTGTATGGAAGAATAAGTCCTTTGCTTGCTATAGCAGGAGACTCAATGAACCCTAATTCTTCGGGACACTAACCAGTATCCCCTTTAGCTGGCACCCGTCTAGGGATGGTCCTCACAGAATAAGCCCCTAGACTTAGGTCTGTATTCACAGTAGTCAGGAACAGATCCTTCTAGGTGTGTTTCCCTCCCAGTCAGTTCTGCAGGCCATCTGGGTTGCGACTCTGACCCTCAGGTCAACTACCTGAGGCCACATGACAGCCTGTACAGAGGAGGGGCAGCAGCCCCCCCCACTCCCCTCCTCCGGGACCCCACTCTCCAGCCGAAGACCCCATGCACATGTGCTCTCCTGGTATAAATACAGTCACCCAGCATGCCTTGAGTCACCTTCCTCTGCCAATGGCCAGGGCTGTATCTACACCCATGCTCCCATTTGTCAGGTTTCCTCCCACTGTTCAATAGGCCCCTTCCTATTGGACTAGTGTGAAAAAGGCAGACAACATGAGCAGCATCTGATCATACTGAGCAGACCCTATCAATGGATCACTGCTCCCTCTTATGGGGCGTACACGCGAGCGGACTTTCTGACCCGGACTGGTCCGATGGACTGAATCCGACGGACAATCCGACCGTGTGTGGGCTGCATCAGACGTACTTTAGATTTGAAGCCTGTTTCAAATCTTTACGTCGTAACTCCTGATGGAAAGCCCGTTCGTCTGTATGCTGGTCCGACGGACTAGATACGACGCAAGGGCAGGGTACTGCATCTCGCGCTCGCTGCAATAGGAAAAACAAATTTTCCTATTGCGGCGAGCCCGGGGCATACCAGGCCCTTAGGTCTGGTATGGATTTTAAGGGAAACCCCCTACGCCAAAAAAAATGGCGTGGGGTCCCTCCCAAAATCCATACCAGACCCCGATCCGAGCACGCAGCCGGTCAGGAAGGGGGGTGGGGACAAGCGAGCGCCCCTCCTCCTGAACCGTACCAGGCTGCATGTCCTCAACATGGGGGGTGCTTTGGTGTTTTGGGGGAGGGGGTGCCCTGCGGCCCCCACCACCTCAAAGCTCCTTGTCCCCATGTTGATGAGGACAAGGGCCTCTTCCCGACAACCCTGGCCGTTGGTTGTCGGGATCTGCGGGCGGGGGGCTTATCGTAATCCAGGAGCCCCCTTTAATAGGGGTGCCCCCAGATCCTGGCCCCCCACCCTATGTGAATGAGTATGGGGTACATGGTACCCCTACCCATTCACCTGGGGGAAAAGTGTCAATAAAAAAACACACTACACAGGTTTTTAAAGTAATTTATTAGACAGCTCCAGGGGGTCTTCTTCCAACTCTGGGGGTCTTCTTCTGACCTCTTCTCCCGGCATCCGGTTGGTTCTTCTCCGCTCTCTCTGGCCTCTTCTCCCGGTGTTCCAGTTCTTCTGCCAGCTCCTCCGCTATCTTCTGCTGCTCTTTTGCTAGTGGTGGCCCGGACTTCTGCCTTCTTGTCTTCTTCCCTCTTCTCTTCTTCCGATGTTGACACAACGCTCTCTCCGGCTGTAATGCTCTCTGGGCACTCCGCTATGACTTATATAGGCGGTGACCCCACCCCCTTAAGACATCACAGTCCCTGGGCATGCTGAGACTGTGACGTTTTAAGGGGGCGGGGTCAGAGAGCATTAGAGCCAGAGAGCGTCGTGTCAACATCGGAAGAAGACAAGAAGGCAGAAGTCTGGGCCACCGCTAGCAAAAGAGCGGCAGAAGATAGCAGAGGAGTCGGCAGAAGAGGTTGAACACTGGTAGAAGAGGCCAGAGAGAGCGGAGAAGAACCAACCGGACGCTGGGAGAAGAGGCCGGCGGGACCCCCAAAGTTGGAAGAAGACCCCCGGTGTCAGAAGAAGACCCCCGAAGCTGTCTAATAAATTACTTTAAAAACCTGTGTAGTGTGTTTTTTTTTTTTTATTGACACTTTTTCCCCCAGGTGAATGGGTAGGGGTACCATGTACCCCATACTCATTCACATAGGGTGGGGGGCCAGGATCTGGGGGCCCCCTTATTAACGGCCAGGGTTGTCGGGAAGAGGCCCTTGTCCTCATCAACATGGGGACAAGGTGCTTTGGGGTGGTGGGGGCCGCAGGGCGCCCCCTCCCCCAAAGCACCCCCACCCCATGTTGAGGGCATGCGGCCTGGTACGGTTCAGGAGAGGGGGGCACTCGCTCGTCCCCACCCCCCTTCCTGACCGGCCGGGCTGCGTGCTCGGATTGGGGTCTAGTATGGATTTTGGGGGGACCCCACAACGTTTTTTTGGCGTAGGGGGTTCCCCTTAAAATCCATACCAGACCTAAGGGCCTGGTATGCCCAGCGACTGGGCTCACAAGGTGTCAATCTCGCCGATTTAAAAGCAGCTAGATTGACTTCCTTTTCTAGTCCCGTCATACCCGAGTCATGTTCAAAATGAACGGACTTGGCCTTGTGTGGGCAAAGCACTCGGAAAGTCCGCCATAACTCCGTCGAAAGTCCGTCGGGAAGACCGGCGGACCTAGTCTGCCGGAAAGTCCGTCGTGCGTAGGCAAGTCCATCCGTTCAGAAAGTCAGTCGGAAGTCCGCCGGGAAGAATGTTGGACCTAGTTTCCCTGAAAGGCCGGTCGTGTATACGCTGCATTAGGCTGAGAGCACATAAATTCTCCTGACAATCCCCCTGTTAAGCAGGAAAACCCCAAAACGATGCACCTACCTAGGATGGGGACTACATCGTATTCATTTGTAATCCATAAGGGCCGCTTGCTGAATCTGTACCCCACTGGTTGCCCCGACCATGCAAGTCCTCCCACACCTCTGACAACCTCCCGGGGTTCAGTGATAATCAAAGACATATACACAATGTAAGTGAAGAAGTTGAATGATGTTTACTGTAAGGCTATAAATGCCCAGTGGTATAAACCCTGAGGAAGCTTCACAGAAGCAGGAAAAGAAATAATAAACAATATAAAACACTGACACAGAAGCAATAATAAAAACAACTGATTGTATAAAATAAAGACTTTTCAAGCAACACTCCATTTAGCTGGAAACTTATGGGATCAGGCAGGAGAGGTACAGAGGGGTGACCAGGCAGGAGAGGGACAGAGGGGTGACCAGGCAGGAGAGGGACAGAGGGGTGACCAGGCAGGAGAGGGGCAGAGGGGTGACCAGGCAGGAGAGGTGCAGAGGGGTGACCAGGCAGGAGAGGTGCAGAGGGGTGACCAGGCAGGAGAGGTACAGAGGGGTGACCAGGCAGGAGAGGTGCAGAGGGGTGATCAGGCAGGAGGGGGGCAGAGGGGTGACCAGGCAGGAGGGGGGCAAAGAGGTGACCAGGCAGGAGAGGTGCAGAGGGGTGACCAGGCAGGAGAGGTGCAGAGGGGTGACCAGGCAGGAGGAGGGGCAGAGGGGTGACCAGGCAGGAGAGGGACAGAGGGGGGACCAGGCAGGAGGAGGGGCAGAGGGGTGACCAAGGCAGGAGAGGGACAGAGGGGTGACCAGGCAGGAGGAGGGGCAGAGGGGTGACCAGGCAGGAGGAGGGGCAGAGGGGTGACCAGGCAGGAGGAGGGGCAGAGGGGTGACCAGGCAGGAGGGGGGCAGAGGGGTGACCAGGCAGGAGAGGGACAGAGGGGTGACCAGGCAGGAGGAGGGGCAGAGGGGTGACCAGGCAGGAGGGGGGACAGAGGGGTGACCAGGCAGGAGGAGGGGCAGAGGGGTGACCAGGCAGGAGAGGGGCAGAGTGGTGACAAGGCAGGAGGGGGGCAGAGGGGTGGCTGCTATTGTCACACCACTCTCTTCTGTGCCCCAATACCACAGGTCAGATCAGATAGTTCGGTAAGTTATATTGTCCTTAAATGAATAGAACTAATAACTCTTGAATACGTAAACCCGCTCAGTCAGTAAATAGTCCTCGGTGTACAGTAGAAACTTGTACTTAGGTTACTAACTGAACAATCCCTTAGTGGGAAGGAGCAGCCTGGTGATAATCGGCAATGTGTAGCAAAGGGTATTTATGATTTCCTGTGGAAGAGGAGTCGGTGTAGCACCAGGTCCTACAGGCTTGGGCAAAGGGACAAACAGTGATGTCTGCATGCAGTGTCTCTGTGGTAAAAGAATAGTCTAGTGCCCGCTCACCAGTCCCAACAACTCTTGGTAATGGAAAAGGCATGGGCCTCAGCGATAGGCCTTGGTGGAGCCCTTCTCAATGGGTACAGCGGTCTGGTGACACACCGCACTTCAGCTCGGCTGGATCTGGCATGGACATGTGAAGAACGACCTCCAGGCCGCCGCTGGTCGGACAGAGGTACCTGGCGATGGATGCTCCTGCACCCACACGCAATGAATCTCCCTCTCTCAGCCACTGCACACACCAACACAGAATCACTTGCAGTTTCCAGGCCGGGGTCTCAAGAGGAAGATCCCGCCCACACACAGGCCTTTTGTCACCTCTCCCAGGATCCTGTTCTACTTCTCCAGCCGGCTGGTATTTGTAGTTCAAAACAGTCCAGCGAATGCAAATCTTGACTCCATGGACTACACGTCCCAAGATGCTTTGCTTTACTCATAGAACTCAGTCACTCTATATTCAGGATATGACAACACAGAGTCCAGAGCACAGTAGCAACACTGCACAGCGTCTCCTGACAATGCAGGAAGCATTAGCCAGCTCATGGCTACATACTGTAATAATGCCGGGAAATCGAATCGGTGATCTGATGAAGCCGTTGCAATGTGTCATCTTTTCATAGATCTGTATTGTGGGTGTGTATAGCCATCAGTCAGTGCCAGACAATGGCAGATTTTTCCTAGAGCTTCGAATATCAGATAATACGATTGTACAGAAGATGGTCTCTTAGCTGTGGTATTCATGGGGGCTCTACATGTCCTCCTCTTCTTGGACCTCTACATATCCTCTTCTGTCTGTAGGCGTGGTTTTTCTTATGGGGACGCTACATGTCCTCTTCTGTCTGTAGGCGTGGTTTCTCTTCTGGGGGCGCTACATGTCCTCTTCTGTCTGTAGGTTTGGTTCCTCTTCTGGGGGCTCTACATGTTCTCTTCTGTCTGTAGGTGTGTTTTTTCTTCTGGGGGCTCTACATGTCCTCCTCTGTCTGTAGGCATGGTTTTTCTTCTGGGTTGCTCTACATGTCCTCTTCTGTCTGTAGACGTGTTTTTTATTCTGGGGGCTCTACATGTCCTCTTCTGTTTGTAGGCGAGGTTTTTCTCCTGGGGGATCTACATGTCCTCCTCTGTATGTAGACGTGTTTTTTCTTCTGAGGGATCTACATGTCCTCCTCTGTCTGCAGGCGTGGTTCCTCTTCTGGGGGCTCTACATGTCCTCTTCTGTCTGTAAGCGTGGTTCCTCTTCTGGGGCCTTTATGTGTCCTCTTCTGTCTGTAGGCATGGTTCCTCTTCTGGGGGCTCTACATGTCCTCTTCTGTTGGTAGGCGTGGTTTTTCTTTTGGGGCTCTACGTGTCCTCTTCTGTCTGTAGGCTTAGTTTTTCTTCTGGGGGCTCAACATGTCCTCTTCTGTCTGCAGGCGTGGTTCCTCTTCTGGGGGCTCTACATGTCCTCTTCTGTCTGTAGGCGTAGTTTCTCTTCTGGGGGCTCTACATGTCTTCCTCTGTCTGTAAGCGTAGTTTCTCTTCTGGGGGCTCTACATGTACTCCTCTGTCTGTAGGCGTGGTTCCTCTTATGGGGCTCTACATGTCCTCCTCTGTCTGTAGGCGTGGTTCCTCTTCTGGGGGCTCTACATGTCCTCTTCTGTCTGTAGGCGTGGTTCCTCTTCTGGGGGCTCTACATGTCCTCCTCTGTCTGTAGGCGTGGTTCCTCTTCTGGGGGCTCTACATGTCCTCTTCTGTCTGTAGGCGTGGTTCCTCTTCTGGGGGCTCTACATGTCCTCCTCTGTCTGTAGACGTGGTTCCTCTTATGGGGCTCTACATGTCCTCTTCTGTCTGTAGGCGTGGTTTCTCTTCTGGGGGCTCTACATGTCCACCTCTGTGTGTAGGCGTGGTTCCTCTTATGGGCTCTACATGTCCTCTTCTGTCTGTAGGCGTGATTTCTCTTCTGGGGGCTCTACATGTCCACCTCCATGTGTAGGCGTGGTTCCTCTTATGGGCTCTACATGTCCTCTTCTGTCTGTAGGCATGGTTTCTCTTCTGGGGGCTCTACATGTCCACCTCCATGTGTAGGCGTGGTTCCTCTTCTGGGGGCTCTACATGTCCTCCTCTGTCTGTAGGCGTGGTTCCTCTTCTGGGGGCTCTACATGTCCTCTTCTGTCTGTAGGCGTGGTTCCTCTTCTGGGGGCTCTACATGTCCTCTTCTGTCTGTAGGCGTGGTTCCTCTTCTGGGGGCTCTACATGTCCACCTCCGTGTGTAGGCGTGATTCCTCTTCTGGGGGCTCTACATGTCCTCCTCTGTCTGTAGGCGTGGTTCCTCTTCTGGGGGCTCTACATGTCCTCTTCTGTCTGTAGGCGTGGTTTCTCTTCTGGGGGCTCTACATGTCCTCTTCTGTCTGTAGGCGTGATTTCTCTTCTGGGGGCTCTACATGTCCACCTCCATGTGTAGGCGTGGTTCCTCTTATGGGCTCTACATGTCCTCTTCTGTCTGTAGGCATGGTTTCTCTTCTGGGGGCTCTACATGTCCACCTCCATGTGTAGGCGTGGTTCCTCTTCTGGGGGCTCTACATGTCCTCCTCTGTCTGTAGGCGTGGTTCCTCTTCTGGGGGCTCTACATGTCCTCTTCTGTCTGTAGGCGTGGTTCCTCTTCTGGGGGCTCTACATGTCCTCTTCTGTCTGTAGGCGTGGTTCCTCTTCTGGGGGCTCTACATGTCCTCTTCTGTCTGTAGGCGTGGTTCCTCTTCTAGGGGCTCTACATTTCCTCTTCTGTCTGTAGGCGTAGTTTCTCTTCTGGGGGCTCTACATGTCCTCCTCTATCTGTAGGCGTGGTTCCTCTTCTGGGGGCTCTACATGTCCTCCTCTGTCTGTAGGCGTGGTTCCTCTTCTGGGGGCTCTACATGTCCTCTTCTGTCTGTAGGCGTGGTTCCTCTTATGGGGCTCTACATGTCCTCTTCTGTCTGTAGGTGTGGTTTCTCTTCTGGGGGCTCTACATGTCCTCCTCTGTGTGTAGGCGTGGTTCCTCTTATGGGCTCTACATGTCCTCTTCTGTCTGTAGGCATGGTTTCTCTTCTGGGGGCTCTACATGTCCACCTCCGTGTGTAGGCGTGATTCCTCTTCTGGGGGCTCTACATGTCCTCCTCTGTCTGTAGGCGTGGTTCCTCTTCTAGGGGCTCTACATTTCCTCTTCTGTCTGTAGGCGTGGTTCCTCTTCTGGGGGCTCTACATGTCCTCCTCTGTGTGTAGGCGTGGTTCCTCTTATAGGGCTCTACATGTCCTCTTCTGTCTGTAGGCGTGGTTTCTCTTCTGGGGGCTCTACATGTCCTCCTCTGTGTGTAGGCGTGATTCCTCTTCTGGGGGCTCTACATGTCCTCCTCTGTCTGTAGGCGTGGTTCCTCTTCTGGGGGCTCTACATGTCCTCTTCTCTCTGTAGGCGTGGTTTCTCTTCTGGGGGCTCTACATGTCCTCCTCCGTGTGTAGGCGTGGTTCCTCTTCTGGGGGCTCTACATGTCCTCTTCTGTCTGTAGGCGTGGTTCCTCTTCTAGGGGCTCTACATTTCCTCTTCTGTCTGTAGGCGTAGTTTCTCTTCTGGGGGCTCTACATGTCCTCCTCTGTCTGTAGGCGTGGTTCCTCTTCTGGGGGCTCTACATGTCCTCTTCTGTCTGTAGGCGTGGTTCCTCTTCTGGGGGCTCTACATGTCCTCTTCTGTCTGTAGGCGTGGTTCCTCTTCTGGGGGCTCTACATGTCCTCCTCTGTTTGTAGGTGTGGTTCCTCTTATAGGGCTCTACATGTCCTCTTCTGTCTGTAGGCGTGGTTTCTCTTCTGGGGGCTCTACATGTCCTCCTCTGTGTGTAGGCGTGATTCCTCTTCTGGGGGCTCTACATGTCCTCCTCTGTCTGTAGGCGTGGTTCCTCTTCTGGGGGCTCTACATGTCCTCTTCTCTCTGTAGGCGTGGTTTCTCTTCTGGGGGCTCTACATGTCCTCCTCCGTGTGTAGGCGTGGTTCCTCTTCTGGGGGCTCTACATGTCCTCTTCTGTCTGTAGGCGTGGTTCCTCTTCTAGGGGCTCTACATTTCCTCTTCTGTCTGTAGGCGTAGTTTCTCTTCTGGGGGCTCTACATGTCCACCTCCATGTGTAGGCGTGGTTCCTCTTCTGGGGGCTCTACATGTCCTCTTCTGTCTGTAGGCGTGGTTTCTCTTCTGGGGGCTCTACATGTCCTCTGTGTGTAGGCGTGGTTCCTCTTATGGGGCTCTACATGTCCTCTTCTGTCTGTAGGCGTGGTTTCTCTTCTGGGGGCTCTACATGTCCTCCTCTGTCTATAGGCGTGGTTCCTCTTATGGGCTCTACATGTACTCCTCTGTCTGTAGGCATGGTTTCTCTTCTAGGGGCTCTACATTTCCTCTTCTGTCTGTAGGCGTAGTTTCTCTTCTGGGGGCTCTACATGTCCTCTTCTGTCTGTAGGCGTGGTTCCTCTTATGGGGCTCTACATGTCCTCTTCTGTCTGTAGGCGTGGTTTCTCTTCTGGTGGCTCTACATGTCCTCCTCTGTCCTCCACACAATCCTTAAATAATGGGTTATGGATGAAGGTGACTTGTACCCTGTATGTAACAAATTCTCTGCAGGTGGAAAGGATTGTCTTTTTTGTAGGGATTACAATTAGTGAAGAGAATAGTGGGGATTAGTCTGATTTTTTTCTGTATGGTCAGTCTTCTGGTTCCATCAGTTAAACTTCTGATTCTTTCTGTTGATCCAGCTTTGATCGAAATGAGAACATGCGGTTGGAGGAGAAGTTCCGTTTGGATGACTTGCTGCGGTTAGAAGAAATTTTTGCCAATCACAACCAGCATGAAGAGAGGGCTGAAGAGACGGGGAGAAGGAGGAAAGCTGTGCTGGGCCCACAGCGGGTCGGAAATATGACCCTGAAAGAGTTTCAGAAGGTTCTGTCTGACCTATTCGGTTCACAGTTCTGGGAAAACAGCATGGAGCTTCTGTTTAACAAGGTATGAAGAGTCTCCTACCTTCCTTTTTATAGGTTGGTACTAGAGGCTGGATCTGGCTATGGATCACTGGAATGGGGGGAGGCTGGATCCGGCTGTGGATCACTGGAATGGGGGGGAGGCTGGATCTGGCTGTGGGTCACTGGAATGGGGGGGGGGCTGGATCTGGCTGTGGGTCACTGGAATGGGGGGGAGGCTGGATCTGGCTGTGGATCACTGGAATGGGGGGAGGCTGGATCCGGCTGTGGATAACTGGAATGGGGGGGAGGCTGGATCTGGCTGTGGGTCACTGGAATGGGGGGGAGGCTGGATCTGGCTGTGGATAACTGGAATGGGGGAGGCTGGATCTGGCTGTGGATCACTGGAATGGGGGGAGGCTGGATCCGGCTGTGGATCACTGGAATGGGGGGGGGAGGCTGGATCTGGCTGTGGGTCACTGGAATGGGGGGGGGGCTGGATCCGGCTGTGGATCACTGGAATGGGGGGAGGCTGGATCCGGCTGTGGATCACTGGAATGGGGGGGAGGCTGGATCTGGCTGTGGATCACTGGAATGGGGGGGAGGCTGGATCACTGGAATGGGGGGGAGGCTGGATCTGGCTGTGGATCACTGTACTGGGGGGAGGCTGGATCTGGCTGTGAATCACTGGAATGGGGGGAGGCTGGATCTGGCTGTGGATCACTGGAATGGGGGGAGGCTGGATCCGGTTATGGATCACTGTACTGGGAGGAGGCTGGATCCGGCTGTGGATCACTGGAATGGGGGGGAGGCTGGATCACTAGAATGGGGGGAGGCTGGATCTGGCTGTGGATCACTGGAATGGGGGGAGGCTGGATCCGGCTGTGGATCACTGGAATGGGGGAGAGGCTGGATCCGGCTGTGGATCACTGGAATGGGGGGAGACTGGATCCGGCTGTGGATCACTGGAATGGGGGGGAGGCTGGATCCGGCTGTGGGTCACTGGAATGGGGGGAGGCTGGATCTGGCTGTGGATCACTGGAATGGTTGGAGGCTGGATCTGGCTGTGGATCACTGGAATGGGGGGGAGGCTGGATCCGGCTGTGGATCACTGGGATGGGGGGAGACTGGATCTGGCTGTGGATCACTGGAATGGGGGGGAGGCTGGATCTGGCTGTGGATCACTGGAATGGGGGAGGCTGGATCTGG
The DNA here is from genome assembly GCF_042186555.1 of Aquarana catesbeiana. Taxonomy (NCBI): domain Eukaryota; kingdom Metazoa; phylum Chordata; class Amphibia; order Anura; family Ranidae; genus Aquarana; species Aquarana catesbeiana. The sequence goes on along the minus strand of NC_133335.1, from coordinate 590,857 downwards.
CTGTGGATCACTGGAATGGGGGAGGCTGGATCCGGCTGTGGATCACAGGAATGGGGGGAGGCTGGATCTGGCTGTGGATCACTGGAATGGGGGGGAGGCTGGATCCGGCTGTGGATCACTGGAATGGGGGGGAGGCTGGATCCGGCTGTGGATCACTGGAATGGGGGGGAGGCTGGATCTGGCTGTGGATCACTGGAATGGGGGGAGGCTGGATCCGGCTGTGGATCACTGGGATGGGGGGAGACTGGATCCGGCTGTGGATCACTGGAATGGGGGGGAGGCTGGATCTGGCTGTGGATCACTGTAATGGGGAAGGCTGGATCTGGCTGTGGATCACTGGAATGGGGGGAGGCTGGATCCGGCTGTGGATCACTGGAATGGGGGGAGGCTGGATCACTGGAATGGGGGGGAGGCTGGATCTGGCTGTGGATCACTGTACTGGGGGGAGGCTGGATCTGGCTGTGAATCACTGGAATGGGGGGAGGCTGGATCCGGCTGTGGATCACTGGAATGGGGGGAGGCTGGATCCGGTTATGGATCACTGTACTGGGAGGAGGCTGGATCCGGCTGTGGATCACTGGAATGGGGGGAGGCTGGATCCGGCTGTGGATCACTGGAATGGGGGAGGCTGGATCTGGCTGTGGATCACTGGAATGGGGGGGAGGCTGGATCACTAGAATGGGGGGAGGCTGGATCTGGCTGTGGATCACTGGAATGGGGGGAGGCTGGATCCGGCTGTGGATCACTGGAATGGGGGGGAGGCTGGATCCGGCTGTGGATCACTGGAATAGGGGGGAAGGTTGGATCCGGCTGTGGATCACTGGAATGGGGGGAGACTGGATCCGGCTGTGGATCACTGGAATGGGGGGGAGGCTGGATCCGGCTGTGGGTCACTGGAATGGGGGGAGGCTGGATCTGGCTGTGGATCACTGGAATGGGGGGGAGGCTGGATCTGGCTGTGGATCACTGGAATGGGGGGAGGCTGGATCTGGCTGTGGATCACTGGAATGGGGGGAGGCTGGATCCGGCTGTGGATCACTGGGATGGGGGGAGACTGGATCCAGCTGTGGATCACTGGAATGGGGGGGAGGCTGGATCTGGCTGTGGATCACTGGAATGGGGAGGCTGGATCTGGCTGTGGATCACTGGAATGGGGGAGGCTGGATCCGGCTGTGGATCACTGGAATGGGGGGAGGCTGGATCCGGCTGTGGATCACTGGAATGGGGGGGAGGCTGGATCCGGCTGTGGATCACTGGAATGGGGGGGAGGCTGGATCCGGCTGTGGATCACTGGAATGGGGGGGAGGCTGGATCCGGCTGTGGATCACTGGAATGGGGGGAGACTGGATCCGGCTGTGGATCACTGGAATGGGGGGGGCTGGATCCGGCTGTGGGTCACTGGAATGGGGGGAGGCTGGATCTGGCTGTGGATCACTGGAATGGGGGGGAGGCTGGATCTGGCTGTGGATCACTGGAATGGGGGGGGAGGCTGGATCTGGCTGTGGATCACTGGAATGGGGGGGAGACTGGATCCGGCTGTGGATCACTGGAATGGGGGGGAGGCTGGATCTGGCTGTGGATCACTGGAATGGGGGAGGCTGGATCTGGCTGTGGATCAATGGAATGGGGGAGGCTGGATCCGGCTGTGGATCACTGGAATGGGGGGGAGGCTGGATCCGGCTGTGGATCACTGGAATGGGGGGAGGCTGGATCTGGCTGTGGATCACTGGAATGGGGGGGAGGCTGGATCCGGCTGTGGATCACTGGAATGGGGGGAGGCTGGATCTGGCTGTGGGTCACTGGAATGGGGGGAGGCTGGATCTGGCTGTGGATCACTGGAATGGGGGGAGGCTGGATCTGGCTGTGGATCACTGGAATGGGGGAGGCTGGATCTGGCTGTGGGTCACTGGAATGGGGGGAGGCTGGATCTGGCTGTGGATCACTGGAATGGGGGGAGGCTGGATCTGGCTGTGGATCACTGGAATGGGGGGGAGGCTGGATCTGGCTGTGGGTCACTGGAATGGGGGGAGGCTGGATCTGGCTGTGGATCACTGGAATGGGGGGAGGCTGGATCCGGCTGTGGATCACTGGAATGGGGGGGAGGCAGGATCTGGCTGTGGATCACTGGAATGGGGGGGAGGCAGGATCTGGCTGTGGATCACTGGAATGGGGGGGCTGGATCCGGCTGTGGATCAAAAAACTTCTCCTCCTCTCCTCCTGTATCCTCTCCTCACTTCTCTTCCTCCTCCTCCTCCTCTCCTCCTATATCCTTTCCTCACTTCTCCTCCTTCTCTCCTCCTGTATCTTCTCCTCACTTCTCCTCCTCCTCCTCCTCCTCCTCCTGTATCCTCTTCTCACTTTTCCTCCTCCTCCTCCTCCTCTCCTCACTTCTCCTCAGTCTCTCCTCCTGTATCCTCTTCTCACTTCTCCTCCTCCTCTCCTCACTTCTCCTCCGTCTTTCCTCACTTCTCCTCCTCCTCCTCCGTTTTTCCTCACTTCTCCTCCTCCTCCTCCTCCTCCTCTCCTCTCCTCCTGTATCCTTTCCTCACTTCTCCTCCTCCTCCTCCTCCTCCTCCTCCTCCTCCTCCTCCTCCTCCTCTCCTCCTGTATCCTTTCCTCCTCCTCCTCCTCCTCCTCCTCCTCCTCCTCCTCCTCCTCCTCCTCTCCTCCTGTATCCTTTCCTCCTGTATCCTTTCCTCACTTCTCCTCCTCCTCCTCCTCCTCCTCCTCCTCCTCCTCTCCTCCTGTATCCTTTCCTCCTCCTCCTCCTCCTCCTCCTCCTCTCCTCCTGTATCCTTTCCTCCTGTATCCTCTCCTCACTTCTCCTCCTTCTCTCCTCCTCTATCCTCCCCTCACTTCTCCTCACTTCTCCTCCGTCTCTCCACCTGTATCCTCTCCTCACTTTTCCTCCTCCTCCTCTCCTCACTTCTCCTCCGTCTCTCCTCCTGTATGCTCTTCTCACTTTTCCTCCTCCTCCTCCTCCTCTCCTCACTTCTCCTCCATCTCTCCTCCTGTATCCTCTTCTCACTTCTCCTCCTCCTCTCCTCACTTCTCCTCCGTCTTTCCTCACTTCTCCTCCTCCTCCTCCTCCATTTTTCCTCACTTCTCCTCCTCCTCCTCCTCCTCCTCTCCTCACTTCTCCTCTGTCTCTCCTCACTTCTCCTCCTCCATCTCTCCTCACTTCTCCTCCGTCTCTGCTCACTTCTCCTCACTTCTCCTCTGTCTCTCCTCACTTCTCCTCCTCCATCTCTCCTCACTTCTCCTTCTCCTCCACCTCCTCCTCCTCCTCCTCCTCCTCCTCACTTCTCCTTCTCCTCCTCTTCTTCTCCTCCTCCTCCTCCTCCTCCTCCTCCTCTCCTCACTTCTCCTCTGTCTCTCCTCACTTCTCCTCTGTCTCTCCTCACTTCTCCTCTGTCTCTCCTCACTTCTCCTCCTCCGTCTCTCCTCACTTCTCCTCCTCCGTCTCTCCTCACTTCTCCTCCTCCGTCTCTCCTCATTTCTCCTCCGTCTCTCCTCACTTCTCCTCCGTCTCTCCTCACTTCTCCTTCTCCGTCTCTCCTCCTCCTCCTTCTCCTCACTTCACCTCCTCCATCTCCTCTCCTCACTTCTACTCCTCCGTCTCTCCTCACTTCTCCTCCGTCTCTCCTCACTTCTCCTCCGTCTCTCCTCACTTCTCCTCAGTCTCTCCTCCTGTATCCTCTTCTCACTTCTCCTCCTCCTCTCCTCACTTCTCTTCCTCCTCCTCACTTCTCCTCTGTCTCTCCTCACTTCTCCTCCTCCTCCTCCTCCTCACTCCTCCTCCTCCTTCTCCCCCTCACTTCTCCTCCGTCTCTCCTCACTTCTCCTCCTCCTCCTCACTTCTCCTCCATCTCTCCTCACTTCTCCTCCTCCTCCTCCTCACTTCTCCTCCTCCTCCTCCTCCTCCTCACTTCTCCTCCGTCTCTCCTCACTTCTCCTCCTCCTCCTCCTCCTCCTCCTCCTCACTTCTCCTCCTCCTCCTCCTCCTCCTCCTCCTCACTTCTCCTCCGTCTCTCCTCACTTCTCCTCCTCCTCCTCACTTCTTCTCCTCCTCCTCCTTACTTCTCCTCCTTCTCCTCCTCTTCCTCCTCCTCACTTCTCCTCCTCCTCCTCCTCCTCCTCCTCCTCCTCCTCCTCCTCCTTACTTCTCCTCCTCCTCCTCCTCCTCCTCCTCCTCACTTCTCCTCCGTCTCTCCTCCTGTATCCTCTTCTCACTTCTCCTCCTCCTCTCCTCACTTCTCTTCCTCCTCCTCACTTCTCCTCTGTCTCTCCTCACTTCTCCTCCTCCTCCTCCTCCTCACTCCTCCTCCTCCTCCTCCTCCTCACTTCTCCTCCGTCTCTCCTCACTTCTCCTCCTCCTCCTCCTCATTTCTCCTCCGTCTCTCCTCACTTCTCCTCCTCCTCCTCCTCCTCCTCCTCCTCCTCACTTCTCCTCCTCCTCCTCACTTCTCCTCCGTCTCTCCTTACTTCTCCTCCTCCTCCTCCTCCTCCTCCTCACTTCTCCTCCTCCTCCTCCTCCTCCTCCTCCTCCTCACTTCTCCTCCTCCTCCTCCTCCTCCTCCTCCTCCTTACTTCTCCTCCTCCTCCTCCTCCTCCTTACTTCTCCTCCTCTTCCTCCTCCTCCTCCTCCTTCTCCTTCTCCTCCTCCTCCTCCTCCTCCTCCTTACTTCTCCTCCTCCTCCTCCTCCTCCTCCTCCTCCTCCTCCTCCTTACTTCTCCTCCTCCTCTTCCTCCTCCTCACTTCTCCTCCTCCTCCTCCTCCTCCTCCTCCTCCTCCTCCTTACTTCTCCTCCTCCTCCTCCTCCTCCTCCTCACTTCTCCTCCGTCTCTCCTGCAGGTGGACACATCATGTGATGGATTTGTTGACTGGAGTGAATTTTGTACATATATGTTGCTGCAGTACAAGGAAAGAGAAGTGATGATGACACAGAGGGCGAGTGTTTTGGGGGAGCCCCTCATACGTCTTTGCACCCCCAGTAAGGTCAGTGGAGAGAGATGAGTGAGTGGGCCGGGGGTGTCCAGAACCAGAAATGTGATAAATCTTCTGTCTCTCCAGCAAGAGCCCATCTGCCGAATCCTGGCCATCAGTGGCCCCCCATCGTTCTGGTTCATGAGTGTCAGCAAAGGAGGGGTCCTCACTGCATGGGACGGCAACCTGAACCCCCTGAGGTCCTACGAGGTACATTCCACCGATTACCCCTCTATGTCCCCCCATGTACAGTACACAGGGGGAGGTTACCCCTCTATGTCTCCCCATGTACACAGAGGTAGGTTACCTCTCTATGTCCCCCCATGTACACAGAGGTAGGTTACCTCTCTATGTCCCCCCATGTACAGTACACAGAGGTAGGTTACCTCTCTATGTCCCCCCATGTACAGTACACAGGGGTAGGTTACCTCTCTATGTCCCCCCCATGTACAGTACACAGGGGTAGATTACCTCTCTATGTCCCCCCATGTACAGTACACAGAGGTAGGTTACCCCTCTATGTCTCCCCATGTACAGTACACAGGGGTAGGTTACCCCTCTATGTCCCCCCATGTACAGTACACAGAGGTAGGTTACCTCTCTATGTCTCCCCATGTACAGTACACAGGGGTAGGTTACCCCTCTATGTCCCCTCATCTACAGTACACAGGGATAGATTACCTCTCTATGTCCCCCCCATGTACAGTACACAGGGGTAGGTTACCCCTCTATGTCCCCTCATCTACAGTACACAGGCGTAGGTTACCTCTCTATGTCCCCCCATGTACAGTACACAGGGGTAGGTTACCTCTCTATGTCCCTCCCATCTACAGTACACAGGGGTAGGTTACCTCTCTATGTCCCCCCATGTACAGTACACAGAGGTAGGTTACCTCTCTATGTCCCCCCATGTACAGTACACAGAGGTAGGTTACCCCTCTATGTCCCCCCATGTACAGTACACAGAGGTAGGTTACCTCTCTATGTCCCCCCATGTACACAGAGGTAGGTTACCTCTCTATGTCCCCCCATGTACAGTACACAGAGGTAGGTTACCCCTCTATGTCCCCCCATGTACAGTACACAGAGGTAGGTTACCTCTCTATGTCCCCCCATGTACACAGAGGTAGGTTACCCCTCTATGTCCCCCCATGTACAGTACACAGGGGTAGGTTACCTCTCTATGTCCCCCCATGTACAGTACACAGGGGTAGGTTACCTCTCTATGTCCCCCCATCTACAGTACACAGGGGTAGGTTACCTCTCTATGTCCCCCCATGTACACAGAGGTAGGTTACCTCTCTATGTCCCCCCATGTACAGTACACAGAGGTAGGTTACCCCTCTATGTCCCCCCATGTACAGTACACAGAGGTAGGTTACCTCTCTATGTCCCCCCATGTACACAGAGGTAGGTTACCTCTCTATGTCCCCCCATGTACAGTACACAGAGGTAGGTTACCTTTCTATGTCCCCCCATGTACAGTACACAGAAGTAGGTTACCCCTCTATGTCCCCCCATCTACAGTACACAGGGGTAGGTTACCTCTCTATGTCCCCCCATGTACAGTACACAGGGGTAGGTTACCTCTCTATGTCCCCCCATCTACAGTACACAGGGGTAGGTTACCCCTCTATGTCCCCCCATGTACACAGAGGTAGGTTACCTCTCTATGTCCCCCTATGTACAGTACACAGAGGTAGGTTACCCCTCTATGTCCCCCCATGTACAGTACACAGAGGTAGGTTACCTCTCTATGTCCCCCCATGTACAGTACACAGAGGTAGGTTACCCCTCTATGTCCCCCCATGTACAGTACACAGAGGTAGGTTACCCCTCTATGTCCCCCCATCTACAGTACACAGGGGTAGGTTACCTCTCTATGTCCCCCCATGTACAGTACACAGGGGTAGGTTACCTCTCTATGTCCCCCCATCTACAGTACACAGGGGTAGGTTACCCCTCTATGTCCCCCCATGTACACAGAGGTAGGTTACCCCTCTATGTCCCCCCATGTACACAGAGGTAGGTTACCTCTCTATGTCCCCCTATGTACAGTACACAGAGGTAGGTTACCCCTCTATGTCCCCCCATGTACAGTACACAGAGGTAGGTTACCTCTCTATGTCCCCCCCATGTACAGTACACAGGGGTAAGTTACCTCTCTATGTCCCCCCATGTACACAGAGGTAGGTTACCTCTCTATGTCCCCCCATGTACAGTACACAGAGGTAGGTTACCCCTCTATGTCCCCCCATGTACAGTACACAGGGGTAGATTACCTCTCTATGTCCCCCCCATGTACAGTACACAGGGGTAGGTTACCTCTCTATGTCCCCCCATGTACACAGGGGTAGGTTACCTCTCTATGTCCCCCCATGTACAGTACACAGAGGTAGGTTACCTCTCTATGTCCCCCCATGTACAGTACACAGGGGTAGGTTACCCCTCTATGTCCCCCCATGTACAGTACACAGAGGTAGGTTACCCCTCTATGTCCCCCCATGTACACAGAGGTAGGTTACCTCTCTATGTCCCCCCATGTACAGTACACAGAGGTAGGTTACCTTTCTATGTCCCCCATGTACAGTACACAGAGGTAGGTTACCCCTCTATGTCCCCCCATCTACAGTACACAGGGGTAGGTTACCTCTCTATGTCCCCCCATCTACAGTACACAGGGGTAGGTTACCCCTCTATGTCCCCCCATGTACACAGAGGTAGGTTACCCCTCTATGTCCCCCCATGTACACAGAGGTAGGTTACCCCTCTATGTCCCCCCATGTACACAGAGGTAGGTTACCTCTCTATGTCCCCCTATGTACAGTACACAGAGGTAGGTTACCCCTCTATGTCCCCCCATGTACAGTACACAGAGGTAGGTTACCTCTCTATGTCCCCCCATGTACAGTACACAGAGGTAGGTTACCTCTCTATGTCCCCCCATGTACAGTACACAGAGGTAGGTTACCCCTCTATGTCCCCCCATGTACAGTACACAGAGGTAGGTTACCCCTCTATGTCCCCCCATGTACAGTACACAGAGGTAGGTTACCCCTCTATGTCCCCCCATGTACAGTACACAGAGGTAGGTTACCCCTCTATGTCCCCCCATGTACAGTACACAGAGGTAGGTTACCCCTCTATGTCCCCTCATCTACAGTACACAGGGGTAGGTTACCTTTCTATGTCCCCCCATGTACAGTACACAGGGGTAGGTTACCCCTCTATGTCCCCCATGTACAGTACACAGGCGTAGGTTACCCCTCTATGTCCCCTCATCTACAGTACACAGAGGTAGGTTACCTTTCTATGTCCCCCCATGTACAGTAAACAGGGGTAGGTTACCCCTCTATGTCCCCCCATGTACAGTACACAGAGGTAGGTTACCCCTCTATGTCCCCCCATGTACAGTACACAGAGGTAGGTTACCTCTCTATGTCCCCCCATGTACAGTACACAGGGGTAGGTTACCTCTCTATGTCCCCCCATTTACAGTACACAGAGGTAGGTTACCCCTCTATGTCCCCCCATGTACAGTACACAGGGGTAGGTTACCTCTCTATGTCCCCCCCATCTACAGTACACAGGGGTAGGTTACCTCTCTATGTCCCCCCATGTACAGTACACAGGGGTAGGTTATCCCTCTATGTCCCCCATCTTCAGTACACAGATGTAGGTTACCCCTCTATGTCCCCCATGTACAGTACACAGAGGTAGGTTACCTCTCTATGTCCCCCATGTACAGTACACAGGGGTAGGTTACCTCTCTATGTCCCCCATGTACAGTACACAGGGGTAGGTTACCTCTCTATGTCCCCCATGTACAGTACACAGGGGTAGGTTACCTCTCTATGTCCCCCATCTACAGTACACAGAGGTAGGTTACCTCTCTATGTCCCCCATGTACAGTACACAGGGGTAGGTTACCTCTCTATGTCCCCCCATGTACAGTACACAGAGGTAGGTTACCTCTCTATGTCCCCCCATGTACAGTACACAGGGGTAGGTTACCTCTCTATGTCCCCCTATGTACAGTACACAGAGGTAGGTTACCCCTCTATGTCCCCCCATGTACAGTACACAGAGGTAGGTTACCTCTCTATGTCCCCCATGTACAGTACACAGGGGTAGGTTACCTCTCTATGTCCCCCCATCTACAGTACACAGGGGTAGGTTACCTCTCTATGTCCCCCCATGTACAGTACACTGAGGTAGGTTACCTTTCTATGTCCCCCCATGTACAGTACACAGGGGTAGGTTACCTCTCTATGTCCCCCCATGTACAGTTCACAGGGGTAGGTTACCTGTCTATGTCCCCCCATCTACAGTACACAGGGGTAGGTTACCTCTCTATGTCCCCCCATGTACAGTACACTGAGGTAGGTTACCCCTCTATGTCCCCCCATGTACAGTACACAGAGGTAGGTTACCCCTCTATGTCCCCCCATGTACAGTACACAGAGGTAGGTTACCTCTCTATGTCCCCCCATGTACAGTACACTGAGGTAGGTTACCTCTCTATGTCCCCCCATGTACAGTACACAGGGGTAGGTTACCCCTCTATGTCCCCCCATGTACAGTACACAGAGGTAGGTTACCTTTCTATGTCCCCCCATCTACAGTACACAGGGGTAGGTTACCTCTCTATGTCCCCCCATCTACAGTACACAGGGGTAGATTACCCCTCTATGTCCCCCCATGTACAGTACACAGGGGTAGGTTACCTCTCTATGTCCCCCCCATGTACAGTATACAGGGGCAGGTTACCTCTCTATGTCCCCCCCATGTACAGTACACAGGGGTAGGTTACCCCTCTATGTCCCCCCATCTACAGTACACAGGGGTAGGTTACCTCTCTATGTCCCCCCATCTACAGTACACAGGGGTAGGTTACCCCTCTATGTCCCCCCATATACAGTACACAGGGGTAGGTTACCCCTCTATGTCCCCCCATCTACAGTACACAGGGGTAGGTTACCCCTCTATGTCCCCTTATCTACAGTACACAGGGGTAGGTTACCTCTCTATGTCCCCCCCATGTACAGTACACAGAGGTAAGTTACCCCTCTATGTCCCCCCATCTACAGTACACAGGGGTAGGTTACCCCTCTATGTCCCCCCATCTACAGTACACAGGGGTAGGTTACCCCTCTATGTCCCCCCATGTACAGTACACAGAGGTAGGTTACCCCTCTATGTCCCCCCATGTACAGTACACAGAGGTAGGTTACCTCTCTATGTCCCCCCATGTACAGTACACTGAGGTAGGTTACCTCTCTATGTCCCCCCATGTACAGTACACAGGGGTAGGTTACCCCTCTATGTCCCCCCATGTACAGTACACAGAGGTAGGTTACCTTTCTATGTCCCCCCATCTACAGTACACAGGGGTAGGTTACCTCTCTATGTCCCCCCATCTACAGTACACAGGGGTAGATTACCCCTCTATGTCCCCCCATGTACAGTACACAGGGGTAGGTTACCTCTCTATGTCCCCCCCATGTACAGTATACAGGGGCAGGTTACCTCTCTATGTCCCCCCCATGTACAGTACACAGGGGTAGGTTACCCCTCTATGTCCCCCCATCTACAGTACACAGGGGTAGGTTACCTCTCTATGTCCCCCCATCTACAGTACACAGGGGTAGGTTACCCCTCTATGTCCCCCCATATACAGTACACAGGGGTAGGTTACCCCTCTATGTCCCCCCATCTACAGTACACAGGGGTAGGTTACCCCTCTATGTCCCCTTATCTACAGTACACAGGGGTAGGTTACCTCTCTATGTCCCCCCCATGTACAGTACACAGAGGTAAGTTACCCCTCTATGTCCCCCCATCTACAGTACACAGGGGTAGGTTACCCCTCTATGTCCCCCCATCTACAGTACACAGGGGTAGGTTACCCCTCTATGTCCCCCCATGTACAGTACACAGGGGTAGGTTACCTCTCTATGTCCCCCCATCTACAGTACACAGGGGTAGGTTACCTCTCTATGTCCCCCCATGTACAGTACACTGAGGTAGGTTACCTTTCTATGTCCCCCCATGTACAGTACACAGAGGTAGGTTACCTCTCTATGTCCCCCCATGTACAGTACACAGAGGTAGGTTACCTTTCTATGTCCCCCCATGTACACAGGGGTAGGTTACCTCTCTATGTCCCCCCATGTACAGTACACAGGGGTAGGTTACCTCTCTATGTCCCCCCATGTACACAGGGGTAGGTTACCTCTCTATGTCCCCCCATGTACAGTACACAGAGGTAGGTTACCCCTCTATGTCCCCCCATGTACAGTACACAGAGGTAGGTTACCCCTCTATGTCCCCCCATGTACACAGAGGTAGGTTACCTCTCTATGTCCCCCCATGTACAGTACACAGGGGTAGGTTACCTTTCTATGTCCCCCCATGTACAGTACACAGAGGTAGGTTACCCCTCTATGTCCCCCCATCTACAGTACACAGGGGTAGGTTACCTCTCTATGTCCCCCCATCTACAGTACACAGGGGTAGGTTACCCCTCTATGTCCCCCCATGTACAGTACACAGGGGTAGGTTACCCCTCTATGTCCCCCCATGTACACAGAGGTAGGTTACCCCTCTATGTCCCCCCATGTACACAGAGGTAGGTTACCTCTCTATGTCCCCCTATGTACAGTACACAGAGGTAGGTTACCCCTCTATGTCCCCCCATGTACAGTACACAGAGGTAGGTTACCTCTCTATGTCCCCCCATGTACAGTACACAGAGGTAGGTTACCCCTCTATGTCCCCCCATGTACAGTACACAGAGGTAGGTTACCCCTCTATGTCCCCCCATGTACAGTACACAGAGGTAGGTTACCCCTCTATGTCCCCCCATGTACAGTACACAGAGGTAGGTTACCCCTCTATGTCCCCTCATCTACAGTACACAGAGGTAGGTTACCTCTCTATGTCCCCCCATGTACAGTACACAGGGGTAGGTTACCTTTCTATGTCCCCCCATGTACAGTACACAGGGGTAGGTTACCCCTCTATGTCCCCTCATCTACAGTACACAGAGGTAGGTTACCTTTCTATGTCCCCCCATGTACAGTAAACAGGGGTAGGTTACCCCTCTATGTCCCCCCATGTACAGTACACAGAGGTAGGTTACCCCTCTATGTCCCCTCATCTACAGTACACAGAGGTAGGTTACCTTTCTATGTCCCCCCATGTACAGTAAACAGGGGTAGGTTACCCCTCTATGTCCCCCCATGTACAGTACACAGAGGTAGGTTACCCCTCTATGTCCCCCCATGTACAGTACACAGAGGTAGGTTACCTCTCTATGTCTCCCCATCTACAGTACACAGAGGTAGGTTACCTCTCTATGTCCCCCCATGTACAGTACACAGGGGTAGGTTACCTCTCTATGTCCCCCATGTACAGTACACAGGGGTAGGTTATCCCTCTATGTCCCCCATCTTCAGTACACAGATGTAGGTTACCCCTCTATGTCCCCCATGTACAGTACACAGAGGTAGGTTACCTTTCTATGTCCCCCCATGTACAGTACACAGAGGTAGGTTACCCCTCTATGTCCCCCCATGTACAGTACACAGGGGTAGGTTACCTTTCTATGTCCCCCCATGTACAGTACACAGAGGTAGGTTACCCCTCTATGTCCCCCCATGTACAGTTCACAGGGGTAGGTTACCTCTCTATGACCCCCCCCTTGTACAGTACACAGAGGTAGGTTACCTCTCTATGTCCCCCCCATGTACAGTACACAGGGGTAGGTTACCTCTCTATGTCCCCCCCATTTACAGTACACAGAGGTAGGTTACCCCTCTATGTCCCCCCATGTACAGTACACAGGGGTAGGTTACCTCTCTATGTCCCCCCCATCTACAGTACACAGGGGTAGGTTACCTCTCTATGTCCCCCCATGTACAGTACACAGGGGTAGGTTACCCCTCTATGTCCCCCCCATGTACAGTACACAGAGGTAGGTTACCTCTCTATGTCCCCCCATCTACAGTACACAGGGGTAGGTTACCCCTCTATGTCCCCCCATGTACAGAACACAGGGGTAGGTTACCCCTCTATGTCCCCCCATCTACAGTACACAGAGGTAGGTTACCCCTCTATGTCCCCCCATCTACAGTACACCAGGGTAGGTTACCCCTCTATGTCCCCCCATCTACAGAACACAGGGGTAGGTTACGTCTCTATGTCCCCCCATGCACAGTACACAGGGGTAGGTTATCCCTCTATGTCCCCCATCTTCAGTACACAGATGTAGGTTACCCCTCTATGTCCCCCATGTACAGTACACAGAGGTAGGTTACCTCTCTATGTCCCCCATGTACAGTACACAGGGGTAGGTTACCTCTCTATGTCCCCCATCTTCAGTACACAGATGTAGGTTACCCCTCTATGTCCCCCATCAGGCATGTACTGGTCATTGGGACTACCGGGAGTTTCCCGGTGGGCCGATGACTGAGTGGGCCGGTTCCAGCGGCCGCCTAATTTGCCTATTGCATCATTACTCAACTGGGGTTTCCCAGTTGTTCTGCGGTGAGGTCCGCCGCGATGTACCCCAATGTACCCTGATGTGCCCCATGTGCTTTGATGTGCCTGTTGTGCCCCATGTGCTTTGATGAGCCCCAATGTACCCTGATGTCCCCCAATGTACCCTGATGTGCCCCAATGTACCCTGATGTGCCCCATGAGCTTTGATGTGCCCCAATGTACCCTGATGTGCCCCAATGTACCCTGATGTGCCCCATGAGCTTTGATGTGCCCCAATGTACCCTGATGTGCCCCATGTCCTGATGTGCTTTGTGCCCCGTGCCCTGATGTGCTGTGCCCCAATGTCGTGTGCCCTGATGTGCTGTGCCCTGATGTGCTGTGTCCTGCTGTGCCCTGATGTGCTGTGTCCTGATGTGCCCTGATGTGCCCTGATGTGCTGTGCCCTGATGTGCTGTCTCCTGATGTGCCCTGATGTGCTGTGCCCTGATGTGCTGTCTCCTGATGTGCCCTGATGTGCTGTGCCCTGATGTGCCCTGATGTGCTGTGCCCTGATGTGCCCTGATGTGCTGTGCCCTGATGTGCCCTGATGTGCTGTGCCCTGATGTGCTGTCTCCTCATGTGCCCTGATGTGCTGTGCCCTGATGTGCCCTGATGTGCTGTGCCCTGATGTGCTGTCTCCTCATGTGCCCTGATGTGCTGTGCCCTGATGTGCCCTGATGTGCTGTGCCCTGATGTGCTGTGTCCTGATGTGCCCTGATGTGCTGTGCCCCAATGTCGTGTGCCCTGATGTGCTGTGCCCTGATGTGCTGTGTCCTGCTGTGCCCTGATGTGCTGTGTCCTGATGTGCCCTGATGTGCCCTGATGTGCTGTGCCCTGATGTGCTGTGCCCCAATGTCGTGTGCCCTGATGTGCTGTGCCCTGATGTGCTGTGTCCTGCTGTGCCCTGATGTGCTGTGTCCTGATGTGCCCTGATGTGCTGTGCCCTGATGTGCCCTGATGTGCCCTGATGTGCTGTGCCCTGATGTGCTGTGTCCTGATGTGCCCTGATGTGCTGTGCCCTGATGTGCTGTGTCCTGCTGTGCCCTGATGTGCTGTGTCCTGATGTGCCCTGATGTGCTGTGCCCTGATGTGCTGTCTCCTGATGTGCCCTGATGTGCTGTGCCCTGATGTGCCCTGATGTGCTGTGCCCTGATGTGCTGTCTCCTCATGTGCCCTGATGTGCTGTGCCCTGATGTGCCCTGATGTGCTGTGCCCTGATGTGCTGTGTCCTGATGTGCCCTGATGTGCTGTGCCCTGATGTGCTGTGCCCTGATGTGCTGTGTCCTGATGTACTGTGTCCTGATGTGCCCTGATGTGCTGTGCCCTGATGTGCTGTGCCCTGATGTGCTGTGTCCTGATGTGCCCTGATGTGCCCTGATGTGCTGTGCCCTGATGTGCTGTGTCCTGATGTGCCCTGATGTGCTGTGCCCTGATGTGCTGTGTCCTGATGTGCCCTGATGTGCCCTGATGTGCTGTGCCCTGATGTGCTGTCTCCTGATGTGCCCTGATGTGCTGTGCCCTGATGTGCCCTGATGTGCTGTGCCCTGATGTGCTGTCTCCTGATGTGCCCTGATGTGCTGTGCCCTGATGTGCCCTGATGTGCTGTGCCCTGATGTGCTGTCTCCTCATGTGCCCTGATGTGCTGTGCCCTGATGTGCCCTGATGTGCTGTGCCCTGATGTGCCCTGATGTGCTGTGTCCTGATGTGCCCTGATGTGCTGTGCCCTGATGTGCTGTGTCCTGATGTACTGTGTCCTGATGTGCCCTGATGTGCTGTGCCCTGATGTGCCCTGATGTGCCCTGATGTGCTGTGCCCTGATGTGCTGTGCCCTCATGTGCCCTGATGTGCTGTGCCCTGATGTGCCCTGATGTGCCCTGATGTGCTGTGCCCTGATGTGCTGTGCCCTCATGTGCCCTGATGTGCTGTGTCCTGATGTGCTATACCCTGTACCCTGATGTGCTGTGTCCTGATGTGCTATACCCTGTACCCTGATGTGCTGTGTCCTGATGTGCTATACCCTGTACCCTGATGTGCTGTGTCCTGATGTGCTATACCCTGTACCCTGATGTGCTGTGTCCTGATGTGCTGTGTCCTGATGTGCTGTGTCCTGATGTGCTATACCCTGTACCCTGATGTGCTGTGTCCTGATGTGCTGTGTCCTGATGTGCTGTGTCCTGATGTGCTATACCCTGTACCCTGATGTGCTGTGTCCTGATGTGCTGTGTCCTGATGTGCTGTGTCCTGATGTGCTATACCCTGTACCCTGATGTGCTGTGTCCTGATGTGCCCTGATGTGCTGTGCCCTGATGTGCTGTGTCCTGCTGTGCCCTGATGTGCTGTGTCCTGATGTGCCCTGATGTGCTGTGCCCTGATGTGCTGTGCCCTCATGTGCCCTGATGTGCTGTGTCCTGATGTGCTATACCCTGTACCCTGATGTGCTGTGTCCTGATGTGCTATACCCTGTACCCTGATGTGCTGTGTCCTGATGTGCTATACCCTGTACCCTGATGTGCTGTGTCCTGATGTGCTATACCCTGTACCCTGATGTGCTGTGTCCTGATGTGCTGTGTCCTGATGTGCTGTGTCCTGATGTGCTATACCCTGTACCCTGATGTGCTGTGTCCTGATGTGCTGTGTCCTGCTGTGCCCTGATGTGCTGTGTCCTGATGTGCCCTGATGTGCTGTGTCCTGATGTGTCCTGATGTGCCCTGATGTGCTGTGCCCTGATGTGCTGTGTCCTGATGTGCCCTGATGTGCTGTGCCCTGATGTGCTGTGTCCTGATGTGCTGTGTCCTGATGTGCCCTGATGTGCCCTGATGTGCTGTGTTCTGATGTGCCCTGATGTGCTGTGCCCTGATGTGCTGTGTCCTGATGTGCCCTGATGTGCCCTGATGTGCCCTGATGTGCCCTGATGTGCCCTGATGTGCTGTGTTCTGATGTGCCCTGATGTGCTGTGCCCTGATGTGCTGTGCCCTGATGTGCTGTGCCCTGATGTGCCCTGATGTGCTGTGCCCTGATGTGCTGTGCCCTGATGTGCCCTGATGTGCTGTGCCCTGATGTGCTGTGCCCTGATGTGCTGTGCCCTGATGTGCCCTGATGTACTGTGCCCTGATGTGCTGTGTCCTGATGTGTCCTGATGTGCTATACCCTGTGCCCTGATGTGCTGGGCTCTGTACCCTGATGTGCTGTGCCCTGATGTGCTGTGTCATGATGTTCTGTGTCCTGTCCCCTGATGTGTTATGCCCTGGGCCGGTCTGGATGAAGTCCAGGGCCACATTTTTGTCCCAGTCCAGCCCTGTCCCCCATGTACAGTACACAGAGGTAGGTTACCCCTCTATGTCCCCCATGTACAGTACACAGAGGTAGGTTACCTCTCTATGTCCCCCATGTACAGTACACAGGGGTAGGTTACCTCTCTATGTCCCCCCATCTACAGTACACAGGGGTAGGTTACCTCTCTATGTCCCCCCATCTACAGTACACAGGGGTAGGTTACCTCTCTATGTCCCCCCATCTACAGTACACAGGGGTAGGTTACCTTTCTATGTCCCCCCATGTACAGTACACAGGGGTAGGTTACCTCTCTATGTCCCCCCATGTACAGTTCACAGGGGTAGGTTACCTCTCTATGTCCCCCCATCTACAGTACACAGGGGTAGGTTACCTCTCTATGTCCCCCCATGTACAGTACACTGAGGTAGGTTACCCCTCTATGTCCCCCCATGTACAGTACACAGGGGTAGGTTACCCCTCTATGTCCCCCCATGTACAGTACACAGAGGTAGGTTACCTCTCTATGTCCCCCCATGTACAGTACACTGAGGTAGGTTACCTCTCTATGTCCCCCCATGTACAGTACACAGGGGTAGGTTACCCCTCTATGTCCCCCCATGTACAGTACACAGAGGTAGGTTACCTTTCTATGTCCCCCCATCTACAGTACACAGGGGTAGGTTACCTCTCTATGTCCCCCCATCTACAGTACACAGGGGTAGATTACCCCTCTATGTCCCCCCATGTACAGTACACAGGGGTAGATTACCTCTCTATGTCCCCCCATGTACAGTACACAGGGGTAGGTTACCTCTCTATGTCCCCCCCATGTACAGTACACAGGGGTAGGTTACCTCTCTATGTCCCCCCCATGTACAGTATACAGGGGCAGGTTACCTCTCTATGTCCCCCCCATGTACAGTATACAGGGGCAGGTTACCTCTCTATGTCCCCCCCATGTACAGTATACAGGGGCAGGTTACCCCTCTATGTCCCCCCATATACAGTACACAGGGGTAGGTTACCCCTCTATGTCCCCCCATCTACAGTACACAGGGGTAGGTTACCTCTCTATGTCCCCCCATCTACAGTACACAGGGGTAGGTTACCCCTCTATGTCCCCCCATGTACAGTACACAGGGGTAGGTTACCCCTCTATGTCCCCCCATCTACAGTACACAGGGGTAGGTTACCCCTCTATGTCCCCTTATCTACAGTACACAGGGGTAGGTTACCTCTCTATGTCCCCCCCATGTACAGTACACAGAGGTAGGTTACCCCTCTATGTCCCCCCATCTACAGTACACAGGGGTAGGTTACCCCTCTATGTCCCCCCATCTACAGTACACTGAGGTAGGTTACCCCTCTATGTCCCCCCATCTACAGTACACAGGGGTAGGTTACCCCTCTATGTCCCCCCATGTACAGTACACTGAGGTAGGTTACCTTTCTATGTCCCCCCATGTACAGTACACAGGGGTAGGTTACCCCTCTATGTCCCCCCATGTACAGTACACAGGGGTAGGTTACCTCTCTATGTCCCCCCATGTACAGTACACAGGGGTAGGTTACCCCTCTATGTCCCCCCATCTACAGTACACAGGGGTAGGTTACCTCTCTATGTCCCCCCATCTACAGTACACAGGGGTAGGTTACCCCTCTATGTCCCCCCATGTACAGTACACAGGGGTAGGTTACCCCTCTATGTCCCCCCATATACAGTACACAGGGGTAGGTTACCCCTCTATGTCCCCCCATGTACAGTACACAGGGGTAGGTTACCTCTCTATGTCCCCCCATGTACAGTACACAGGGGTAGGTTACCCCTCTATGTCCCCCCATCTACAGTACACAGGGGTAGATTACCTCTCTATGTCCCCCCCATGTACAGTACACAGAGGTAGGTTACCCCTCTATGTCCCCCCATCTACAGTACACAGGGGTAGGTTACCTCTCTATGTCCCCCCATCTACAGTACACAGGGGTAGGTTTCCTCTCTATGTCCCCCATGTACAGTACACAGGGGTAGGTTACCCCTCTATGTCCCCCCATGTACAGTACACAGGGGTAGATTACCCCTCTATGGCCCCCCATGTACAGTACACAGGGGTAGGTTACCCCTCTATGTCCCCCCATGTACAGTACACAGGGGTAGGTTACCCCTCTATGTCCCCCCATGTACAGTACACAGGGGTAGGTTACCCCTCTATGTCCCCCCATGTACAGTACACAGAGGTAGGTTACCTCTCTATGTCCCCCCATGTACAGTACACAGGGGTAGGTTACCCCTCTATGTCCCCCCATGTACAGTACACAGGGGTAGGTTACCTCTCTATGTCCCCCCATGTACAGTACACAGGGGTAGGTTTCCTCTCTATGTCCCCCCATCTTCAGTACACAGGGGTAGGTTACCTCTCTATGTCCCCCATGTACAGTACACAGAGGTAGGTTACCTCTCTATGTCCCCCATGTACAGTACACAGGGGTAGGTTACGTCTCTATGTCCACCATGTACAGTACACAGGGGTAGGCTACCCCTCTATGTCCCCCATGTACAGTACACAGGGGTAGGTTACGTCTCTATGTCCACCATGTACAGTACACAGGGGTAGGTTACCTCTCTATGTCCCCCTATCTACAGTACACAGGGGTAGGTTACCCCTCTATGTCCCCCTATCTACAGTACACAGGGGTAGGTTACCCCTCTATGTCCCCCCATCTACAGTACACAGAGGTAGGTTACCCCTCTATGTCCCCCCATATACAGTACACAGGGGTAGATTACCCCTCTATGTCCCCCTATCTACAGTACACAGGGGTAGGTTACCCCTCTATGTCCCCCCATCTACAGTACACAGAGGTAGGTTACCCCTCTATGTCCCCCCATCTACAGTACACAGGGGTAGATTACCCCTCTATGTCCCCCCATGTACAGTACACAGGGGTAGGTTACCTCTCTATGTCCCCCCATGTACAGTACACAGGGGTAGGTTACTTCTCTATGTCCCCCCATCTACAGTACACAGAGGTAGGTTACCTCTCTATGTCCCCCCATGTACAGTACACAGGGGTAGGTTACCTCTCTATGTCCCCCCATATACAGTACACAGGGGTAGCTTACCCCTCTATGTCCCCCTATCTACAGTACACAGGGGTAGGTTACCTCTCTATGTCCCCCCATGTACAGTACACAGGGGTAGGTTACCCCTCTATGTCCCCCCATCTACAGTACACAGGGGTA
This sequence comes from Aquarana catesbeiana, assembly GCF_042186555.1. NCBI lineage: Eukaryota > Metazoa > Chordata > Amphibia > Anura > Ranidae > Aquarana > Aquarana catesbeiana. The sequence continues at coordinate 570,812 of NC_133335.1, read as the reverse complement.
GATTACCCCTCTATGTCCCCCCATGTACAGTACACAGGGGTAGGTTACCCCTCTATGTCCCCCCATGTACAGTACACAGGGGTAGGTTACTTCTCTATGTCCCCCCATCTACAGTACACAGAGGTAGGTTACCTCTCTATGTCCCCCCATGTACAGTACACAGGGGTAGGTTTCTTCTCTATGTCCCCCCATGTACAGTACACAGGGGTAGTTTACCTCTCTATGTCCCCCCATCTTCAGTACACAGGGGTAGGTTACCTCTCTATGTCCCCCCATCTACAGTACACAGGGGTAGTTTACCTCTCTATGTCCCCCCATGTACAGTACACAGGGGTAGGTTACCCCTCTATGTCCCCCCATGTACAGTACACAGGGGTAGGTTACCCCTCTATGTCCCCCCATGTACAGTACACAGGGGTAGGTTTCTTCTCTATGTCCCCCCATGTACAGTACACAGGGGTAGTTTACCTCTTTATGTCCCCCCATCTTCAGTACACAGGGGTAGGTTACCTCTCTATGTCCCCCCATCTACAGTACACAGGGGTAGGTTACCTCTCTATGTCCCCCCATGTACAGTACACAGGGGTAGGTTTCCTCTCTTATGTCCCCCATGTACAGTACACAGGGGTAGGTTACCCCTCTATGTCCCCCCATGTACAGTACACAGGGGTAGGTTACCTCTCTATGTCCCCCCATCTTCAGTACACAGGGGTAGGTTACCTCTCTATGTCCCCCCATCTACAGTACACAGGGGTAGGTTACCTCTCTATGTCCCCCATGTACAGTACACAGGGGTAGGTTACCTCTCTATGTCCCCCATGTACAGTACACAGGGGTAGTTTACCTCTCTATGTCCCCCCATGTACAGTATACAGGGGTAGGTTACCTCTCTATGTCCCCCATGTACAGTACACAGGGGTAGGTTACCTCTCTATGTCCCCCCATCTACAGTACACAGGGGTAGGTTACCTCTCTATGTCCCCCCATGTACAGTATTCAGGGGTAGGTTACCCCTCTATGTCTCCCCATGTACAGTACACAGAGGTAGGTTACCTCTCTATGTCCCTCCATGTACAGTATTCAGGGGTAGGTTACCCCTCTATGTCCCCCCATGTACAGTACACAGGGGTAGTAGGTTACGTCTCTATGTCCACCATGTACAGTACACAGAGGTAGGTTAACTTTCTGTAATGAAACGTCCCACACTCCGCTTGAGTGCTTTCATCATATATCGCTTCCTCCCAGTGTGAATATAGATATCGGATATTCCAACCACTGACAACCAAAAAACAAGACAATACTCGTTTGGTTGCTGAACAGGAACTGACTTATTTGAGAGGACACACAAATATATACAGCCGGATGACAATACAAACTGTAACCAGAAACCTAATTAACATGAGCTAGTTATCTAATCATTTACCCAGACTTGGTGACTCAGAGATATGACCTCTCAGGGTAGACTTGCCGTCTCCTCACTCACGGTAGGCAAGAGGCTAGCATTCAGTCCCCTCCAAAAGCCTCTGTCCCGGGTGAGTCTGACACATTTCTCCCCCATCAAAAGTCGACTAACAAGGTCCCAGACCTCCACCTGGCCTTGACATGCGTTAGTCGGGCAGAGTGAACTCACATAGTCTGACTGCATGATCTCCATTCTTGGCTGTAAGGAATAGTTGTCATCAGTAGGTGTGGGGCAGAGGTCATTGACTCTCTGTCCGGTTGCCAGTGCTTCAGCTTTTCCGTTCCCTCATCTGGCTGCTGGGACATGTCTATGGTACTGTCTCCCAGGTGCACGGATCTTTGCTGGGGAGGAAAGACCGGTTTCTCCACCCTGGCTGACTGTTGGGGAGGAACGACGAACACCTCCTCTCCCTTCTCCCCCTGTATCCTGGTCTGCTGCTGGGAAGTGATTGCCACCTTCTCACCCTGAGCCTCCGGAACTGCCACAGATGTGGGGCAGAGTTCTTGGACCCTCTGTCCGGTGGCCAGAGCTTCAGCTGGGGAAGTTCCTTGTAACTCCACAGATGCTGCTGTTGGTGCTGGGCAGAGCACAGAGAACTTTGGCCCTGATACCAAGTCTTCTGCTGGGGGCTCACCAGATTGTTCTTCCTGAGCAGAAAAGTCTATCAAATCCCCTGTCTCTGCAACTGGGGTAGGTTAACTTTCTATGTCCCACCATATACAGTACACAGGGGTAGGTTACCTTTCTATGTCCCGCCATGTATAGTACACAGGGCTAGGATTTACACCCTCTACCATGGCTGAGTTTAGTCTCCGACAAACTCTCTTTATTATATGTTAGGATGATTTCCATGATTTCTATGGTAGTAAAGCATGAGCAGTCAGTGAAGGTCTCGGATAACACGCATTCTCCAGACTTTTTCGGACCATGCTGGACATGGTGTTGAGGACTGTTTTGGACCATGCTGAACGTGGGATTGAGGACTTGTGGGACCATGCTGGACGTGGTGTAGAGGACTGTGTGGGACCATGCTGACGGGGTGTTGAGGACTGTGTGAGACCATGCTGGACATGGGGTTGAGGATTGTGTGGGACCATGCTGGATGTGGGGTTTAGGACTATGTGGGACCATGCCGGACGTGGGGTTGAGGACTGTGTGGGACCATGCTGACGGGTGTTGAGGACTGTGTGGGACCATGCTGGATGTGGGGTTGAGGATTGTGTGGGACCATGCTGGACGTGGTGTTGAGGACTTGTGGGACCATGCTGGATGTGGTGTTGAGGACTGTGTGGGACCATGCTGAACATGGGGTTGAGGGCTGTGTAAGACCATGCTGGATGTGGTGTTGGAGGACTGTTTGAGACCATGCTGGACGAGGTGTTGGAGGACTGTGTGGGACCATGCTAGACGTTCTTAAAGTCCTGTCCTCTACATTGTAGATCTCCTCTGACCCCCATGACCCCCAGGCTGGGAAGAGAAGGTTTAAGTCTTGGACTACAGATGCCATTTATCTTCCCAATCTGCACAAATTCACCGTGGCCACCACCAGCCGAAACATCCACTTCTTCGACATCTCTACCATGAACGTGTCCGAGGAGTTCTACTTGTGTGGTAGGTATGAAGATTACTGATCTATACAATGGCAGTATGTGTCTCCGCCCCTTATAGGCTGATCCCAGTCTGGTCACCATGTGTCTCTGCCCCCTATTGGCTGACCCCAATCTGGTCACCATGTGTGTCCGCCCCTATTGGCTGATCCCAATCTGTTCACCATGTGTGTCCGCCCCCTATATGCTGATCCCAACCTGGTCACCACGTGTGTCCACTCCCTATAGGCTGATCCCAACCTGGTCACCATGTGTGTCCACCTCCTATAGACTGACCCCAACCTGGTCACCATGTGTCTCTGCCCCCTATAGGCTGATTCCAGTATGTTTACCATGTGTGTCCACCTCCTATAGGCTGACCCCAACCTGGCCACCATGTGTGTGCACCCCCTATAGGCTGATCCCAACCTGGTCACCATGTGTGTCCGCCCCCTATAGGCTGACCCCAACCTGGTCACCATGTGTCTCTGCCCCCTATAGGCTGATCCCAGTATGTTTACCATGTGTGTCCACCTCCTATAGGCTGACCCCAACCTGGCCACCATGTGTGTGCACCCCCTATAGGCTGATCCCAACCTGGTCACCATGTGTGTCCGCCCCCTATAGGCTGACCCCAACCTGGTCACCATGTGTCTCTGCCCCCTATAGGCTGATCCCAGTATGTTTACCATGTGTGTCCACCTCCTATAGGCTGACCCCAACCTGGCCACCATGTGTGTGCACCCCCTATAGGCTGATCCCAACCTGGTCACCATGTGTGTCCGCCCCATATATGCTGATCCCAACCTGGTCACCATGTGTGTCCGCCCCCTATAGGCTGATCTCAGTCTGGTCACCATGTGTGTCTGCCCCCTATAGGCTGATCCCAACCTGGTCACCATGTGTCTCCGCCCCCTATAGGCTGATCCCAACCTGGTCACCATGTGTGTCCTCCCCCTATAGGCTGACTCCAGTCTGGTCACCATGTGTGTCCACCCCCTATAGGCTGATTCCAATCTGGTCACCATGTGTGTCCGCCCCCTATAGGCTGATCCCAATCTGGTCACCATGTGTGTCTGCCCCCTATAGGCTGATCCCAACCTGGTCACCATGTGTCTCTGCCCCCTATAGGCTGATCCCAGTCTGGTCACCATGTGTGTCCACCCCCTATAGGCTGATCCCAACCTGGTCACCATGTGTCTCTGCCCCCTATAGGCTGATCCCACTCTGGTCACCATGTGTGTCCACCCCCTATAGGCTGATCCCAATCTGGTCACCATGTGTGTCCGCCCCCTATAGGCTGATCCCAACCTGGTCACCATGTGTCTCTGCCCCCTATAGGCTGATCCCAGTCTGGTCACCATGTGTGTCCACCCCCTATAGGCTGATCCCAATCTGGTCACCATGTGTGTCCGCCCCCCTATAGGCTGATCCCAATCTGGTCACCATGTGTCTCCGCCCCCTATAGGCTGATCCCAACCTGGTCACCATGTGTCTCTGCCCCCTATAGGCTGATCCCAGTCTGGTCACCATGTGTGTCCACCCCCTATAGGCTGATCCCAATCTGGTCACCATGTGTGTCCGCCCCCTATAGGCTGATCCCAACCTGGTCACCATGTGTCTCTGCCCCCTATAGGCTGATCCCAGTCTGGTCACCATGTGTGTCCACCCCCTATAGGCTGATCCCAATCTGGTCACCATGTGTGTCCACCCCCTATAGGCTGATCCCAATCTGGTCACCATGTGTGTCCGCCCCCTATAGGCTGATCCCAACCTGGTCACCATGTGTCTCTGCCCCCTATAGGCTGATCCCAGTCTGGTCACCATGTGTGTCCACCCCCTATAGGCTGATCCCAACCTGGTCACCATGTGTCTCTGCCCCCTATAGGCTGACCCCAGTCTGGTCACCATGTGTGTCCGCCCCCTATAGGCTGATCCCAAACTGGTCACCATGTGTGTCCGCCCCCTATAGGCTGATCCCAGTCTGGTCACCATGTGTGTCTGCCCCCTATAGGCTGATCCCAACCTGGTCACCATGTGTCTCCGCCCCCTATAGGCTGACCCCAGTCTGGTCACCATGTGTCTCCACCCCCTATAGGCTGACCCCAGTCTGGTCACCATGTGTCTCCGCCCCCTATAGGCTGACCCCAGTCTGGTCACCATGTGTCTCCGCCCCCTATAGGCTGACCCCAGTCTGGTCACCATATGTCTCCGCCCCCTATAGGCTGACCCCAGTCTGGTCACCATGTGTCTCCGCCCCCTATAGGCTGACCCCAGTCTGGTCACCATGTGTCTCCGCCCCCTATAGGCTGACCCCAGTCTGGTCACCATGTGTCTCCGCCCCCTATAGGCTGACCCCAGTCTGGTCACCATGTGTCTCCGCCCCCTATAGGCTGACCCCAGTCTGGTCACCATGTGTCTCCACCCCCTATAGGCTGACCCCAGTCTGGTCACCATGTGTCTCCGCCCCTATACCAGACAATAACTACCAGATAATATCAGACCTGTATATTAAATATCTCTTATCACTTGTCTGCATCCAGAGCCAATCACTCCATGAGCGATCACATGTGAGTGGCCGCGATAAGCTGCGGGAGCTGTCATCCTCCTATTGCTTTCAATAGGGCTGCCTCCTGCAGCTGATCGCCCAGAACCACCGCTGGGGTCCTCGCAAGTGATCGCCCACAGTCCCATTCACAGGTATGAGACTTACCTGTACTAAGCCAGGTGTCACCCCATAATAGAGTGAGAACATTCCAGCCGTGATAGGTGTATATCATCACTGCTATAATGGACTCCTATACATAGTAAGGTATGACATCACTGCTATAATGGACTCCTATACATGGTAAGGTATGACATCACCACTATAATGGACTCCTATACATGGTAAGGTATGACATCACCACTATAATGGACTCCTATACATGGTAAGGTATGACATCACCGCTATAATGGACTCCTATACATGGTAAGGTATGACATCACTGCTATATTAGACTGATATAAATGATGAGGTATCAGATTATTGCTATATTGGACCCTCGCACGTTACATTGAGCTCTCACCGCTGTACTTCTTTCTTCAGCTTTGCAGCATGTCCCCACCTGCTTCTCGTATTGGCACAACGTAAAGGTAACATACAACTGTTTTGTCTTCTCCTGTGTGTAGAGTTCTCTGGTCACCCGGTGTCCTCCTTATATCCATAAACCCCTGGAAGCTCCTCTCTTCTCCTGTATGTAGAGTTCTCTGGTCACCTGGTGTCCTCCTTATATCCATAAACCCCTGGAAGCTCCTCTCTTCTCCTGTGTGTAGAGTTCTCTGGTCACCCGGTGTCCTCTTATATCCACAGACCCCTGGAAGCTCCTCTCTTCTCCTGTGTGTAGAGTTCTCTGGTCACCCGGTGTCCTCTTATATCCACAGACCCTTGGAAGCTCCTCTCTTCTCCTGTGTGTAGAGTTCTCTGGTCACCCGGTGTCCTCCTTATATCCATAAACCCCTGGAAGCTCCTCTCTTCTCCTGTGTGTAGAGTTCTCTGGTCACCCGGTGTCCTCCTTATATCCATAAACCCCTGGAAGCTCCTCTCTTCTCCTGTATGTAGAGTTCTCTGGTCACCTGGTGTCCTCCTTATATCCATAAACCCCTGGAAGCTCTTCTCTTCTCCTGTGTGTAGAGTTCTCTGGTCACTCGGTGTCCTCCTTATATCCATAAACCCCTGGAAGCTCCTCTCTTCTCCTGTGTGTAGAGTTCTCTGGTCACCCGGTGTCCTCTTATATCCACAGACCCCTGGAAGCTCCTCTCTTCTCCTGTGTGTAGAGTTCTCTGGTCACCCGGTGTCCTCCTTATATCCATAAACCCCTGGAAGCTCCTCTCTTCTCCTGTGTGTAGAGTTCTCTGGTCACCCGGTGTCCTCCTTATATCCATAAACCCCTGGAAGCTCCTCTCTTCTCCTGTGTGTAGAGTTCTCTGGTCACCTGGTGTCCTCCTTATATCCACAGACCCCTGGAAGCTCCTCTCTTCTCCTGTGTGTAGAGTTCTCTGGTCACCCGGTGTCCTCCTTATATCCATAAACCCCTGGAAGCTCCTCTCTTCTCCTGTGTGTAGAGTTCTCTGGTCACCCGGTGTCCTCCTTATATCCATAAACCCCTGGAAGCTCCTCTCTTCTCCTGTGTGTAGAGTTCTCTGGTCACCTGGTGTCCTCCTTATATCCATAAACCCCTGGAAGCTCCTCTCTTCTCCTGTGTGTAGAGTTCTCTGGTCACCCGGTGTCCTCCTTATATCCATAAACCCCTGGAAGCTCCTCTCTTCTCCTGTGTGTAGAGTTCTCTGGTCACCTGGTGTCCTCTTATATCCACAGACCCCTGGAAGCTCCTCTCTTCTCCTGTATGTAGAGTTCTCTGGTCACCTGGTGTCCTCTTATATCCACAGACCCCTGGAAGCTCCTCTCTTCTCCTGTGTGTAGAGTTCTCTGGTCACCCGGTGTCCTCTTATATCCACAGACCCCTGGAAGCTCCTCTCTTCTCCTGTGTGTAGAGTTCTCTGGTCACCCGGTGTCCTCTTATATCCACAGACCCCTGGAAGCTCCTCTCTTCTCCTGTGTGTAGAGTTCTCTGGTCACCCGGTGTCCTCTTATATCCACAGACCCCTGGAAGCTCCTCTCTTCTCCTGTATGTAGAGTTCTTTGGTCACGTGGTGTCCTCCTTATATCCACAGACCCCTGGAAGCTCCTCTCTTCTCCTGTGTTTAGAGTTCTCTGGTCACCCGGTGTCCTCTTATATCCACAGACCACTGGAAGCTCCTCTCTTCTCCTGTATGTAGAGTTCTCTGGTCACCTGGTGTCCTCCTTATATCCACAGACCCCTGGAAGATCGTCTCTTCTCCTGTATGTAGAGTTCTCTGGTAACCCGGTGTCCTCTTATATCCACAGACCCCTGGAAGCTCCTCTCTTCTCCTGTGTGTAGAGTTCTCTGGTCACCCGGTGTCCTCTTATATCCACAGACCCCTGGAAGCTCCTCTCTTCTCCTGTGTGTAGAGTTCTCTGGTCACCTGGTGTCCTCCTTATATCCACAGACCCCTGGAAGATCGTCTCTTCTCCTGTATGTAGAGTTCTCAGGTCACCTGGTATCCTCTTATATCCATAGACCCCTGGAAGCTCCTCTCTTCTCCTGTGTGTACAGTTGTCTGTTCACATCGTGTCCTCTTCTATTCACAGACCCCTAAAAACCCCTCTCTTCTCCTGTGTGTAGAGTTCTCTGATCACCCGGTGTCCTCTTGTATCCACAGACCCCTGGAAGCTCCTCTCTTCTCCTATATATAGAGTTCTCTGGTCACCCGGTGTCCTCTTGTATCCACAGACCCCTGGAAGCTCCTCTCTTCTCCTGTGTGTACAGTTGTCTGTTCACATCGTGTCCTCTTCTATTCACAGACCCCTAAAAACCCCTCTCTTCTCCTGTGTGTAGAGTTCTCTGATCACCCGGTGTCCTCTTGTATCCACAGACCCCTGGAAGATCCTCTCTTCTCCTATATATAGAGTTCTCTGGTCACCCGGTGTCCTCTTGTATCCACAGACCCCTGGAAGCTCCTCTCTTCTCCTGTGGGGGGATGATAAGGGCGGCGTTAGCTTGTTGTGGCTGTTAAAGCCAACCTCCGGTCTCTTTGAGAAGCCATTCAGCCAGCAACCAGGACCACACAAGATCTCCATGCAGGTGAGGAGACCCGGCACTGACAGCAGATGACAGACTTACCCTTTATATGTCTACTGTGCCTCACTTGTCTATGAGATGGGGCAAATTCCCCACCTGTCTGATAAACACACATATACTGTGTTTTTATATATATATATATATATATATATATATATATATATATATATATATATATATATATATATATATATATATATATATATATCAGGATTACAGAATCTGGAAGATAATCTGACAAACCAGGGACTATGGATCTTGTAAGCACCATTGACTGGGGGGGGGTAAAGACCTGACTGTAGACGTAGCTTATATCTGACAGCCAGTGTTCAGGAGTGTGTGACCATGAGCAGAGGCCCCGGGTGTAGTAGATCTTCTCACATTGAAGGATTTCCCCAAATGATCACTATACTACTTCTTCTTCTTCTTCTTCGTAGGACCTGAGACATCATAGCAATTTGCTTGGTTACCAGTCCATCCCTAATGTCCACTCTGAACCTGTGACCAGACTCCTCTACATCCCAGGACAGGAGCTTATAATTTCAGCATCTGGCAGCTCCAAGACCTCAGTTGTCATCATGGACATTCATAGACGAGGGAAACTTTACACCTGGAAGATCGATAAGGTTAGTGGCGTTTCCACCTGGAAGATCAGTAAGGTTAGTGGCGTTTCCACCTGGAAGATCGCTAAGGTTAGTGGCGTTTCCACATGGAAGATCGCTAAGGTTAGTGGCGTTTCCACCTGGAAGATCGATAAGGTTAGTGGCGTTTCCACCTGGAAGATCAGTAAGGTTAGTGGCGTTTCCACCTGGAAGATCGATAAGGTTAGTGGCGTTTCCACATGGAAGATCGCTAAGGTTAGTGGCGTTTCCACCTGGAAGATCGATAAGGTTAGTGGCGTTTCCACATGGAAGATCGCTAAGGTTAGTGGCGTTTCCACCTGGAAGATCGCTAAGGTTAGTGGAGTTTCCACCTCGAAGATCGCTAAGGTTAGTGGAGTTTCCACCTCGAAGATCGCTAAGGTTAGTGGAGTTTCCACCTTGAAGATTGGTAAGGTTAATGGAGTTTACACCTGGAAATTTGGTAAGGTTAGTGGAGTTTCCACCTGGAAGATCAGTAAGGTTAGTGGAGTTTCCACCTGGAAGATCAGTAAGGTTAGTGGAGTTTCCACCTGGAAGATCATGAAGGTTAGTGGAGTTTACACATGAAAGATCAGTAAGCTTTGTGGAGTTTACACCTCTTCTATTTTGGATGTTGGAGGTCATTTGGTGACTCAACCTGTTCATTTCCAGGGTGTTCAATGCTTTGACTTCTGCAAGGCCATGAACCTGCTGGTCACTGGGGGGCTGGATCACCAGGTCAGACTCTGGAACCAGTATGTCCCCGGCCACCCTACAGCTGTCCTCTCGGAGCACACTACGCCCATTCTTGATGTGGTTGTATATGAACCCCTCAAACAAATATTCAGCTACTCCAAAGACTCGGTAAGTATGATGATGCATTTTATAGTATGAATACAGGCTGGAGAAGTGTGTGTGTGTGGTCCATCAATGCAAGCCACATAATGGAATTGTCCTCCATCTCTCCACAGGTCCTGAAAATTTGGGACATCTCCTCCCATAGCTGCCTGCAGACGCTGGTTCTGAAGTTCCCATGTATCCAGCCTGGAAGGATCCAGGAACAAGGAAACTTCCCCTTTCTCCTGGTACCATCGCCTTCTCACTGCCTGCTTGTCGCTTACTGTGACTACATTGCGATGCTGAGACTGGCCCAGAAGTGCTCTAACGAGGAGGTTCTGGTGACACATGAGGCTCCTCTATCAGCTGTCCTGTACAATGGCTTCTTCCATCAGGTGAGTCTCATATAGGTCTGATCTCCTGGAATAAGGGGACTCTGGGGTCACAGAAGACATGTCTATCCTCTGTCCTGTACAACAATGGCTTCTTCCATCAGGTGAGTCTCATACAGGTCTGATCTCCTGGAATAAGGGGACTCTGGGGTCACAGAAGACATGTCTATCCTCTGTCCTGTACAACAATGGCTTCTTCCATCAGGTGAGTCTCATATAGGTCTGATCTCCTGGAATAAGGGGACTCTGGGGTCACAGAAGACATGTCTATCCTCTGTCCTGTACAACAATGGCTTCTTCCATCAGGTGAGTCTCATACAGGTCTGATCTCCTGGAATAAGGGGACTCTGGGGTCACAGAAGACATGTCTATCCTCTGTCCTGTACAATGGCTTCTTCCATCAGGTGAGTCTCATACAGGTCTGATCTCCTGGAATAAGGGGACTCTGGGGTCACAGAAGACATGTCTATCCTCTGTCCTGTACAATGGCTTCTTCCATCAGGTGAGTCTCATATAGGTCTGATCTCCTGGAATAAGGGGACTCTGGGGTCACAGAAGACATGTCTATCCTCTGTCCTGTACAATGGCTTCTTCCATCAGGTGAGTCTCATACAGGTCTGATCTCCTGGAATATTCACTGCAGCTGCCAACAAGCCATGATTCTCCAGATATCCATCCTAACCCCCCTATACATGTTCACATCAGGTAGTGACAGCGAGTGAGGACTCCAGCATAGCGGTTTGGGATGTGGAAACGGGTGACAAGTTTCTTCTTCTGAGGAATGCTCACGGCCAGGAGGAGGTGACATGTTTATCACTGGACACTTCAAAGAGGAGGCTAATCAGCGGGGCACAGAACGGCACCATCAAGGTACACCTTGGCGTTAGGTGCAGGGGGTGTGTAGATGGCTAAGGAATCCTGAAATTAGTAACATAGAATTGTACCCCAAATATCATTCCAAACAACATGACCATCTTCTGCTAAAAAGTGTACCCCAAATATTATTCCCAACAACATGGCAATCGTCTGCTAAGGATTGTACCCCAAATATTGTTTCCAACAACATGGCCATCTTCTACTAAGAACTGTACCCCAAGTATGGGGGGGTGGATATTATTCTCATGTTGCGGATCTGATTGTATTGGGGGGGTGGGGGTGGATCTGATTGTATTGGGGGGTGGGGGTGGATCTGATTGTATTGTGGGGGGGTGGATTGTATTGGGGGGTGGGGGTGGATTGGGGGGGTGGGGGTGGTATTGTATTGGGGGGGCGGGGGTGGATTGGGGGGGTGGGGGTGGATTGTATTGGGGGGGTGGGGGTGGATTGGGGGTAGATTGTATTGGGGGGGTGGGGGTGGATTGGATTGGGGGGGCGGGGGTGGATTGGGGGGGTGGGGGTGGATTGTATTGGGGGGGTGGATTGGATTGTGGGGGTGGATTGGATTGGGGGGGTGGATTGGATTGGGGGGGTGGGGGTGGATTGGGGGGGGGTGGATTGTATTGGGGGGTGGGGGTGGATTGGGGGTTGATTGGGGGGGTGGGGGTGGATTGTATTGGGGGGTGGGGTTGGGGTTGTACACAACATTCTCATCTCTCTATATTTCAGATCTGGAACATTCAGAACGGACACAACCTACACAGACTTCAGCCGGTGGAGGAGGTGGAGGTCACCCGTGTTCTGTCTCTGAGGGAGAACTCCGTCCTCAGCGTCGGCTGGAACAGGAAGATTGTCACTTACAATGTCACCAAAACTGAGGTTAGCTGACCCCGCCTTCTTCTCCAGTGTTTATTCCTGCATGTTAGTGGGCAGGCAGCTCTAGCAGATCAGAGCCATCATTTCATCATTGTCAGTTACTTTCCTATCTTTAGAAGATCCGGAGTGCAGGAATAGAGGGAGGCGTGTCATTGCTATGATTAGATATCATTGTACATACATGTTCAGTCTCCTCTCACCTCCCCATAGAACACGTATGTGCCCCCCGATGAAGGATGGAAAGGGGGTCATCTGCACAAGGATGACATCATGGCGGCAGACTATTGTCCATCTCTGGGTCTCCTGGTAACGGCGAGCTTTGATGGCGAGATTATCGTCTGGAATGTGGAAACACAAAGACTGTATCTATACCTGAGGAAATGTCCGCTGTACAGGTAATGGAGCTGACCACTGCCGTCCTGAACCGGGGATACCCCATCCCCCACACCATTACACCCCCACCCACTGCCATCCTGAACCGGTGATATCCCATCCCCCACACCATTACACCCCCACCCACTGCCATCCTGAACCGGTGATATCCCATCCTCCACACCATTACACCTCCACCACCAGTCTGAACCGGTGATATCCCATCCCCCACACCATTACACCCCCACCACCAGCCTGAACCGGTGATATCCCATCCCCCACACCATTACACCCCCACCACCAGCCTGAACCGGTGATATCCCATCCCCCACACCATTACACCCCCCACCACCAGCCTGAACCGGTGATATCCCATCCCCCACACCATTACACCCCCACCACCAGCCTGAACCAGTGATATCCCATCCCTCACACCATTACACCCCACCACCAGCCTGAACCGGTGATACCCCATCCCCCACACCATTACACCCCCACCACCAGCCTGAACCGGTGATATTCCATCCCCCACACCATTACACCCCCATCCCCCACACCATTACACCCCCACCACCAGTCTAAACTAGTGATATCCCATCCCCCACACCATTACACCCCCATCCCCCACACCATTACACCCCCACCGCCGCCCTGAACCGGTGATATTCCATCCCCCGCACCATTACACCCCCATCCCCCACACCATTACACCCCCACCACCAGCCTGAACCGGTGATATCCCATCCCTCACACCATTACACCCCCACCACCAGCCTGAACCTGTGATATCCCATCCCCCACACCATTACACCCCCGCCACCAGCCTGAACCGGTGATATCCCATCCCCCACACCATTACACCCCCCACCACCAGCCTGAACCGGTGATACCCCATCCCCCACACCATTACACCCCCACCACCTGCCTGAACCGGTGATATCCCATCCCCCACACCATTACACCCCCACCACCAGCCTGAACCGGTGATATCCCATCCCCCACACCATTACACTCCCACCACCAGCCTGAACCGGTGATATCCCATCCCCCACACCATTACACCCCCCACCACCAGCCTGAACCGGTGATATCCCATCCCCCACACCATTACACCCCCCACCACCAGCCTGAACCGGTGATACAAGGCAGGGACTGCATTGGCAACTATCATTTTGGATAAAGTACCAGCACTACATACATATATATATATATATATATATATATATATATATATATATATATATATATATATATATATATATATATATATATATAATCACCCTCACTCCTGTCTTCACCGTATTACTGCACTCATCAGCTCCTGATAGTGTTGAACCCATATACCAATAAAACCTCCAGGACACGGAGAAGTATCCCCCCCCCCCCCCATAAGTCACACTCCCATATCTCCTCTCTCACCCTTCTGCTTCTCCTAATGTCTGGAGATATTTCTCCAAATCCTAGACCGCCATCATTTACCTTTGGCCAACATACCCAGCACCCCCTATCCTCTGCCAGAAGCTGCAATTCAATCTCATTTATATTCCTCTTCTGCCCAGAACCAGCCTCCCCTTCTCCTGCGCCCTTTGGAATCCCCGCTCGGTTTGTAACAAACTCACCACCGTCCTTGACCTATTTATCACATACTCCTTCAACCTGCTTGCAATTACCGAGACCTGGCTTCAAGAATCTGACTTTCCTTCTCCTGCTGCCCTCTCCTATGGTGGCCTCCTGTGGACTCGCTCTCCCAGGCATAGTGGACGGAATGGAGGTGGTGTTGGAATCCTCTTATCCCCTCAAAGCACTTTTCAGGTTCCTCGTCCACCCCCCTCTCTGTCCCTCTCCTCATTTGAAGGTCACTGTATTCGTCTATTTTCTCCAGTTTCATTGAGAATTGCTGTGATCTGTCGGCCTCCTGGACCGGTATCAAGATTCCTTGAAGACTTTTCTGCCTGGCTACCCTACTTTCTCTCTTCTGAAATCCCAACTATCATTCTTGGTGACTTCAACATCCCTGTTAATCTTAACACTCCTGCTACTTCTAAATTTCTGAACCTAACCTCTTTTTTTGACCTGAAACAATAGACACGCGCTTCTAATCACTCTGTTGGCAACTGCCTTCACCTCCTATTCTCCTACCTATGCACTCCGCACAACCTCTCAATGTTCCTTTTCCTCTCTCTGATCACCACCTTATTAATTTCACTTTCTCCTTGTCTTCCTCCTCTTTGCCTTCCAACTACCAAACAATTACCCGTAGAGACCTTCACCATCTTAAAGTGGTTGTAAACCCTTACAGACCACCTTTTGCTACAGGTAAGCCTATAATAAGGCCTATAATAAGGCTTACCTGTAGCTACCCCGGATGTCTGCATGGTTTAGAAGATCTCCCCTGTATTTGCATGTGCCAACGTCATTGGCACATGCGCACTGAAGCAAGCTGAAGCAAATGCACGTATGTGCCGTTGCTTCAGTGAGTGTGCCGTTACCGGCGGCTCCCGTGCGCATACGCAGGAGTGACGTCATCGCAGCTATGCATACTAGCTCATTATGCCTTTGTCTTGCAGGTGTTTTTTTTTTTTCAAAGTGGGTTTACAACCCTTCTCTTCTTTTTTTCTGCTACAGATTGTCTCTATGCCAAAATCTCATCCTTGTCCTGCCCAAACTTGGCCACATCTATCTACAACAGTTCACTTTCATCCACCCTGGATACCTTCACCCCCCTCACTATGCACAGAATCAGGCCCCGACCGCTACAACCCTGGCAGACAGACATTACCAAAAGCCTCAAAAAACAGAGTCATGCTCTTGAGCATCTGTGGTGTAAGACTAAGTCACAGCAAGATTTCAGCCAATCTGCCCTCCAAAAATACCATTCCTGTCTCCACAATGCCAAACAGACCTACTTTATCACTCTCATTAACACCCTCTCATGCAGTCCCCATCAACTCTTTTCTACCTTTAATGCTCTACTTCGTCCATTACCCCCACCCACTAACTTACTCACTGCCCAGGAGATTGCTAATCACTTCAAAAATAAGATTGAGACAATTCGTCTCCAGATCTCCTCAACTCTACAGATATCTCCCTCACTTTACACTCCTTGTCCTCCTGTACAATCAAAACTCTTGTTTAACTACTACAGAGGAAGTCAATAAACTTTTTTCTAACGCCCACCTAACCTCCTGCCCGCTGGACCCATTCCTTCTCAAATACTACGGTCACCATCTGACTCAATCCTACACTCCTTAACTCATATTTCCAACCTCTCCCTCTCTACTGGCATCTTCCCCAACCCTCTGAAACATGCGTTAGTCACTCCCATACCAAAAAAGGCCTCACTGGACCCACCAATTTTAACAACCTAAGACCCATCTGTTTACTCCCTTTTGCCTCCAAACTCCTTGAATGTTTAGGCTACAACTGACTGAGCAACCACCTCATTGAGAATAACCTTCTTGATCCCCTTCAGTCTGGATTTCGCCCACAGCACTCCACAGAAACTGCTCTCCTAAAACTCACAAACGCATTACTAACAGTTAAAACCAACGGCCATTATTCCATACTCTTACTCTTGGACCTCTCCGCTGCCTTTGATACAGTTGACTACCCCCTCCTCCTCAAAAAACTCAATTTGCTTGGTATCCATGGCTGCGCTCTCCATTGGCTCAAATCTTACCTATCTCACCGCACCTTCAGTGTCGCCTATAACGCTACTTCCTCCTCTCCAACTCCTCTTATCGTTGGGGTCCCCCAAGATTCTGTCCTTGGACCTCTACTATTCTCCATCTACATGTCCTCCCTGGGTCAGCTGATAGCCTCCCATGGCTTTCACTACCATTTATATGCCGATGACACCCAAATCTATCTCTCTGCCCCTCAAGTCACCCCATCAGTCTCCTCACACATCACTGATTTACTAACAGACATATCAGGCTGGATGTCAAACCACTTCCTCAAACTGAATCCATCTAAAACTGAGCTCATAATATTTCCTCCCCCACGTGCCCCTTCCCCCGACTTCTCTGTCAAGATCAATGGCACAACTATCAGTCCGTCCCCACATGCCAAAGTGCTAGGGGTAACCCCAGACTCTGAACAGTCCTTTCAGACCCACATCCAACTCCTGTCCAAATCATGCCGCCTCAACCTCCGCAACATCTCTAGAATACACCCCTTTTTAACCAATGACTCCACCAAGCTTCTAATTCACTCCCTGGTCATCTCTCGCCTCGACTACTGCAACTCACTCCTCATTCGATTACCTTTACATAGACTCCTCCCCCTTCAGTCCATAATGAATGCTGCTGCAAGACTCATCCACCTTACCCACCATTCAGTGTCCTCCACCCCTCTCTGCCAATCCCTCCACTGACCTCCATTCAGTGTCCTCCACCCCTCTCTGCCAATCCCTCCACTTCCCTCCATTCAGTGTCCTCCACCCCTCTCTGCCAATCCCTCCACTGGCTTCCACTCACCCAACCAATGAAATTCAAAGTACTAACAATAATTTACAAAGCTGTCCACAACTCTGCCCCCAGCTACATCACTAACCTAGTGTCAGGGCTGGGCTCAGCCCTTCCTTCTCTGAGCTGGCTGCTCAGCAGTCGGCTAATTGCCAGCTCCTATCTCTCTCCACAGTTACTCACCTGTTTATGATATCCTGCTCGTCAGTCCTGCCTACTTAAGCCGTTCAGCCCAGTGGATCTCTGCCTTCGCCTTAGTCAACTATCTCCTGTGTTCCTGTTAAAAGACTTGCTCAGCTGACATTCCTTCTGTCTCCAGATCCTGCTTGTTTTACTACGCTCATATCTTGCTCCCTAACGTTTGGCTTGTCTGACTATCCGTTCCGGTTTTTTAACTTTGGCTATGTTTTGACTATGTTTGTTCTTTTTTACTTTTATTATTAAACAAGTGTGATTTAACTGTACTTCTGATTTGGCCTGATTTCATGGTTTCTTACAGTAGGTGAAGGCCATGAATTCAGAAGATACAGTCAATCCACTTGTTGGTATTATTTTTTCCAGATTGGATGAGCTGGATCACCGCATGGATCAGTTTGCCATGGCGTTACAAACACTCCTGAGTCGCACGGCTCACCTGGAAATTCCCACTATGGCCGTCCCGGTACAACCTATGTTGCAGGCTGACCCTGTTGCTGCTCCAGTCTCTGTGGAGACTGGATACCTCTATAAGAGGTATGTCTGGTTCCGCTCCTTTTTCCCAGCGATTTGGGGGCTATCCTGTCCAATGCAGAGGGTTTCTCAACCAGGTTGAGATATACTTTGAGATGCTGCCCCAGGTGTTTCCCACGGACAGAAGCAAAGTAGGTTTCATGATATCTTTGCTTTCTAACAGAGCCTTGGCCTGGGCAAACACTCTATGGGAGACGCAAAAACCTGTTGTCTTGAGTTACCCTGAGTTTGTGGCTTCCTTTAAAAGGGTATTTGACATTCCCGCAATTCTGCTGCCAAGTGCCTCATGTCCATCGAACAGAGTACGAGAACTGTTGCCAATTACGCCAAGGAATTCCATACTCTGGCAGCAGAGGTTGCTTGGAACAAAGAGGCCCTCGTGGCTAATTTTTCTCATGGTCTCTCGGATTCCATCAAGGATGAGATAGCAGCCCGAGATTTACCCACTAAGCTGGAGAAGTTGATCACATTTGCCATCCTCATTGACTCCAGACTCAGAGAAAGACTCTTGTTAAAGGAGCGCTTGCGGAAGCCTCCTGTACGTTTGTCCCTGAGCTTTGCAGTCCCACCCGTGCCTCCCTCACCTCCTATGCCTCCTGGTACCGAGTCGGAAGTGAAGGTGAACCCATGCACTTGGGCTTCACACGTCTCTCTGCGGATGAGAGAGTCTTTAGGGGGAAGGGGGAGATTGTGCCTTTATTGTGGCCAGGCAAGTCACTTTTTGAAGTCTTGTCCTACCTGTCCAGGGAATGCCCAAACCTTGAGGTCCTGTCATGGACAGACCTTAGGTGGTGTTGTTTCATCCCCAGTTGTCTAAAAGCATAAGTCCCTGGTTTCGGTCACCCTTTCTTGGGCTGAGTCGTCCATCGAGATATAGGCTCTAATCGACTCTGGGGCTGCAGGCCTGTTCATTGATGCTGCTTTTGTATCGAAGCACTCGATTGCGCTGCAGCTGCGTGACACTCCACTTGCCATTGAGGCTCTTGACAGGAGACCTCTACAGCCTGCCCATGTGACTCATGAGGCTATTCCGTTGTCCATGGCCGTAGGGGCTCTTCACCATGAGATAATCCAATTCCAAGTTATTTCCTCACCTAAGTTTCTGCTGGTTGATGGTTATTCTTGGTTACAGAGGCGCAACCCCTCTTTTGATTGGCTCCATGCTGAGGTTCTCTCCGGGTCACCACAATGCAGTAAGACATGCTTCCAGAAGGTAGCCAAGGTCCTGTGCACCTCTTCATTCTACCCCATTTTTAGCGATGTCTTTGACAAAGGTCAAGCCGGTAGTTTGCCTCCACACCGGCTGTATGATTGCCCAATTGACCTTCAACCTGGTACCATACCCCCTCGTGGCCGGGATTACCCTTTGTCAGTCTTGGAGGATAAGGCCATGGAGAAGTATGTTGCAGACACATTTTCTCTGTGTTTCATCCGCAAATCCTCGTCTCCTGCTGGTGCTGGCTTCTTCTTCAAAATGAAGAAGAGTGGTGAACTGAGACCTTTTATTGATTATAGGGGTCTCAATCGTTTCACGATTAAGAATACCTATCTGATTCCATTGATTACGGAGTTATTTGACCGCCTCAAACGAGCAACGGTTTTCACGAAGCTTGATTCGAGAGGGGCTTAAAAACTCTTGAGTATTAAAGAGGGCGAAGAGTGGAAAACCACGTTTAATACCAGAACAGGCCATTATGAGTACCTCGTAATGCCTTTTGTCCTTTGTAACGCCCCGGCAGTTTTCCAGGAATTCATTAAGGATGTCCTCCGAGAATTGTTGTAGTTATGTCTGGTGGTTTATCTTGATGATATTCTCATATTTTCCAAGTCCCTGGAGAGCCACCACAGATGTCTGTCGTGTGCTTCAGAAACTAAGAAAGAACAATCTCTATTGTAAATTGGAGAAGTGCGAGTTCGTGAACAGGTTAAATTCCTGGGTTATGTAATTTCCATGGCTGGTTTTTTGATGGACCCAGAGAAACTTTCGGCAGTCATACAGTGGCCCTGACCCGTGGGTTTACGTCCTCTGCAGCATTTCCTTGGCTTTGCCAACTATTATCGGAAGTTTATTCATAACTTCTCATCTCTGGTCAAGCCCCTGACTGATATGACCAGAAAGAACGGTAACCCACAGAGTTGGTCTCCGGAGTCCATTAAGGCCTTTGAGAGTCTCAAGGCTCCCTTTGTTTCTGCTCCTGTGTTAGCACATCCTAATCCTACGTTACGTTTTATCCTTGAGGTTGATGCTTCTGAGACTGGAGTTGGCGCCCTTCTTTCTCAATGTCCTACTTCTGAGAGTGGTAAACAGTAAAAAAAGGAGGACAGACCATATTGGCCCCATAAAGAATGAGGAAGGACATCTGGTTACAAAGGATGGGGAGATGGCAAAGGTATTGAATTTATTCTTCTCCTCAGTCTTCACGAGTGAATCGGGGGGCTTCAGTAACCAAAACTGCAGTGTTTATCCTCAGGACACAACACAGGAAGCACCTCCATAGTTAACAGAGGACAGAATTAAAATTAGACTTGAGAAACTTAACATTAATAAATCACCGGGACCAGATGGCTTGCATCCGAGGGTACTTAAGGAACTCAGTCAAGTGATTGCCAGACCGTTGTTCCTAATTTTTACAGACAGTCTACTGACTGGAATGGTATCAGCTGATTGGAGAAAAGCCAATGTAGCACCAATATTTAAAAAGGGCCCAAAATATATCCCTGGGAATTACAGACCAGTTAGCCTAGCATCAATAGTATGTAAACTCTTGGAGGGGATGATAAGGGACTATATACAGGATTTTAGTAATGAGAACGGTATCATTAGCAGTAATCCGCATGGATTCATGAAGAATCGTTCTTGCCAAACCAATCTATTAACCTTCTATGAGGAGGTGAGTTGCTATCTAGATGAAGGAAGGCCCGTAGACGTGGTGTATCTGGATTTTGCAAAAGCATTTGACACAGTTCCCCATAAACGTTTACTGTACAAAATAAGGTGCGTTGGCATGGACCATAGGGTGAGTACATGGATTGAAAACTGGCTACAAGGGCGAGTTCAGAGGGTGGTGATAAATCGGGAGTACTCAGAATGGTCAGGGGTGGGTAGTGGGGTTCCCCAGGGTTCTGTGCTGGGACCAATCCTATTTAATTTGTTCATAAACGACCTGGAGGATGGGATAAACAGTTCAATCTCTGTATTTGCAGACGATACTAAGCTAAGCAGGGCAATAACTTCTCCGCAGGATGTGGAAACCTTGCAAAAAGACCTGAACAAATGAATGGGGGAGGGCGACTACATGGCAAATGAGGTTCAATGTAGAAAAATGTAAAATAATGCATTTGGGTGGCAAAAATCTGAATGCAATCTATAGACTGGGGGGAGAACCTCTGGGGGGATCTAGGATGGAAAGGGACCTGGGGGTCCTAGTAGATGATAGGCTCAGCAATGGCATGCAATGCCAAGCTGCTGCTAATAAAGCAAACAGAATATTGGCATTAAAAAGGGGATCAACTCCAGAGATAAAACGATAATTCTCCCGCTCTACAAGACTCTGGTCCGGCCGCACCTGGAGTATGCTGTTCAGTTCTGGGCACCAGTCCTCAGGAGGAATGTACTAGAAATGGAGCGAGTACAAAGAAGGGCAACAAAGCTAATAAAGGGTCTGGAGGATCTTAGTTATGAGGAAAGGTTGTGAGCACTGAACTTATTCTCTCTGGAGAAGAGACGCCTGAGAGGGGATATGATTTCAATTTACAAATACCGGACTGGTGACAATAGGGATAAAACTTTTTCGCAGAAGAGAGTTTAATAAGACACGTGGCCACTCATTACAATTAGAAGAAAAGAGGTTTAACCTTAATCTACGTAGAGGGTTCTTTACTGTAAGAGCGGCAAGGATGTGGAATTCCCTTCCACAGTCGGTGGTCTCAGCGGGGAGCATTGATAACTTCAAGAAACTATTAGATAATCACCTGAACGACCACAACATACAGGAATATACAATGTAATACTGACACATAATCACACACATAGGTTGGACTTGATGGACTTGTGTCTTTTTTCAACCTCACCTACTATGTAACTATGTATGCATCTGTGTGGCTACTTTTCCAAGAAATTGTCACCTGCGGAGTGCAATTACGAGATTGGGGACAGAGAGCTGTTGGCGATCATTTTAGCCCTGAAAGAATGGAGACATCTCCTCGAAGGTACCACTGTGCCAGTTCTCATTCTTACTGACAATAAGAATCTCACATTCTTGTCTCAGGCTAAACACCTCTCTCCCAGAAGGGTGCGATGGGCTCTTTTCTTGTTAAGTTTCAATTACATTGTCTCATTCTTACCCGGTACTAAGAATGTAAGGGCTGACGCTTTGTCACAACAATTTTCCTCCACTTCCAAGTTGGAGTCGGTTCCGTTTCCTGTGATTCCTCCTGAGCGTATTCTGGCTATGATTTGCACCAGTCTTACTTCTCCTTTGGGTGACAAAATTCTTGCTGCTCAGGTCCATGCTCCTCCTGAGAAACCTTGTGACCACTTTGTCCCAGAGAGTCTCCATACTGCCGTGCTCCAGACTTACCATTCTCCCAAGGCTGCTGGCCACCCTGGGGGGAAATCAACTCTTTTGGGCCATTTCCCAACAATTCTGTTGGCCTAGTCTACGTGCTGATGTAAGCGCCTTTGTAGCTGCCTGCTCCGTGTGTGCTTCACGACACCTTCCAGTGGGCCTCCTACAACCCATACCCAATGGAGAGAGGCCCTGGAGCCACCTGTCTATGGATTTCATTGTGGAGTTACCCAACTCCCAGGGCAACACAGTTATCCTTATGGTGGTTGACCGGTTCTCGAAAACGTCCCATTGTATTCCACTTAAGAAGTTGCCCACTTCTAAGGAACTGGCTTCCATTTTTGCTTGGGAGATTTTTTGCTTACATGGGCTACCCAAGGTGATTGTCTCAGACAGGGGTAGTCAGTTTGTGTCCCGGTTCTGGCGAGCCTTTTGTGTTCCCTCACTGATGTTCGCACCTCGGTTTATTTCCTTTCCGTGTTCTTCACAGGATTAACCCAGTGGCTTACGCATTAGACCTTCCTTCTAAT